>NW_020447530.1:4543032-4564516 GCF_003343035.1 Apteryx rowi | reverse complement strand
GAGGGGGGAGAGCAGGTGCCGTGAGGGGCCCGCGGCGGGCGGGCGGGCCGGGCCCTGCCCCGCCCTGCCCTGCGGGCGCCCTCGCGGTCCCGCTGACCGTTAAGGCTGCGCTGCCCCGCGGGGGAAGCGGCCGCCTCGCTCGCTTTCCTCTCGGGCGCCCTTCTGTGTACAGTGCTTTTAGCTTCGCTTCCCTTATTCTTTATTTCTCACTAAAGCTGGTCCTGGTGAGCCAGCTCAGCCCCCGGCAGGTGGTCTGAACCCGCCGTCACCATGTGTTTTGCGGCAGAGCTTAAATTTCTTTCAGGATTTTATACTTGTGGGGCTGCGCAGGTATAACCGAGACAGCTGCTCATCCTGCGGTGTCTGCTGGAAGAGGGCAGGAAGCTGGTGTGGAGTCTTAGCCCAAGTCTGCGGGACTGGAAGAAATGCCTCTTTAAGGAGGAAGAAAATAAAAAAGAGTATTTTGTGTAGAATATCACTTCACCCTTGAAACACAGCCCCTGAACTCTCTCTGAAGTAGAGACCTCCTGAAATAATGAGAGTGGATACTAACGGCACTTGTGGATATGAGGGAGCCAAGAAAAGTCTTTAAATTTTATGGAAAACAGGCAAAAAAGTGAAGGCTGCACACACAGTGCCTGATCTTAAAATAATAGAGTCCTGTCACAACAGAGCCTGATTGCCTCTCCAGCTGTTGCAAGGAAGCAGAGATGCAAGGCATTCTGCCAGGAGCTGATGAAGGTGTGAGTTTGTTAGGAATAATAACAAACATGACAGGATATTTGCCAGGTGGTTTTGAAAGCAGGGGAAGCAGAGACACCTGTATGCTTTTTGAGGAAACCTAGCAAATAGGCCAGTGCTCAAATCAAGAAGGGTCTGATGAGCAGCCAGAACTCAGAGTTTAAACAGTAATTTTTCTGACACATAAGCTGTGTTCTGTCTCAATGAAGCAACTATTTAGTAGATCTTGTGATTGTTTTGCAAGTATCTTTTTCATTTGAGCTTTTTTTTTTTTTTAAAAAGACTTCTTGAAGTATAGCAACTTTGACAGGAAAACCTTGATGCTTTAGAAATGTACAAGTACAATAATATGAGTTAGCTGGAGGTGGTAAATCAGCTTTTCTTCCTTGGGTTGGCTGTGGTGATAGAGGTTGGTTGCATGTATAAAATGTTGCTCCGGAAATGGCGGTGGTTGCCCTGGTACAGTTAAAAATTGCATGTATAATGGAAGATAACCTGCAGGGTTGCTTGTGAAATATTCATTTCCTTCCCCATCTTCAGTATGATGAGTAATATGTTACTTGGATATTCTGAAGATTTGGAGTTAGGAACTTAAACACACAAGGAAAAATATGCAAACTTTTTGATTAAAATGTTTAAATGCTTTCTGCATATGTGCAAATCTCAAAAGCTCAGTTAATACTTTTGTGGATAAAAAGGTGGTGCCCCTTGGTTAGAGTCTGTGTTCTTCTGAAATACTAATGATAGCTCTTATGACTCGAAGCCTTTAAATTATTTTAACCACTTTACTGCTACCTTAAGGGACTCTAACTTCAGGACTAGTCTTGACAAACGCACTGTAAATTTGCTTCTGTTTAAGAACTATGTTGCAGAAATAGGAATCCTTCATAAGATAAATATTTCACAATAACCTGGCTTTAGAAATAGCTAATAAAGCTATATGGCTTTGAGACAGGATAAAAGAACAGATAAGTGTTCTGTTCTTGTGTTCTTAAAATCTGCTTTCATCTTTTTTTCTGGCTTATGTACATTTCTGAAACTTTCAACAGGTTGCAAGTAGTTCCACTTCAGTAGTTTGTCCTGTGCACACGTGCGTGACGCCTTTTTTCTGTTTTACTCGAAAGATTTCCCTTGTCTTTCCCTCCCTTCTGCTGTTTCCCTTTTGTAGAGTGAATCTCTGGTGGTTTGTGATGTTGCTGAAGACCTGGTGGAGAAACTCAGAAAATTCCGGTTTCGTAAAGAAACCAACAATGCTGCCATTATAAGTAAGTTAAAAACATTCCTGGCAAAAGTTGCAAGGTCTTGCAGAAAATCCTATCTCCTCTCTTCCTTCCCATGTAACTTTGCTCCTGCAACAGCTAAATGTGATCCAAGAAGACCGCTTCTGGTCTAAGCTTCAGTACCTGCCATCCCCTCTGTAATTTTAATAATAATGCAATGCTATTCTTGTGATACGGGACTTGACTTCATTTGCTCTTAGCAGAGTATTGATACTTGCATGTGGCCTAAGGTCCACCACTAGTTGTAAAATGATAGCAAAAAAAAAAAAAAAAAAAGTCAAGGCATGCTCATCTTGAGTTTGTCAGCTCTGTAGCCCTGAAGTAAGAGACTTTGACCTTTCTGTCTTTGAAATTTGAAAAAAGAAACATTGCAATGAACAACACTTAGACTGTGCACTTCTGATTGCAAAGATTTTGTGAACTCATGGGATAGGGACTGAAGAGCAGAAGGGAAGCACAAGGACTGTACTGCTGGGGGAATATAAAAAGCTTCATCCATACATTGTATAAAGTGATGGCTGAACAACAGTTAAAATGTGGGTGGATGTAAGCATCTTTTTATAAAAAGTTGATCTATTTTGTTTTGATTTATAGTGAAAATCGACAAGGATAAACAGCTGGTGGTACTGGATGAGGAGCATGAGGTTTGTTAAATGAATTGTAAATAAGAGTATCTTCAGCCTGCAATGTATTGTTGTCTCTAAGGTACTGCCTTAGTTTCAAATCGTTATCAAACTCTTAATCTAATTTGGGTCATGAGCTTATTTAAATGCATGGTCACTCTGCATGTAAAACACAGCACTATTAATAGTGGAACTTTGCAGAAGCAATTGAGTTGACTAATTAATTGCACAAAACTTAATCTAAAGCTGTTACAGCATAATATTGTATGTAGAAAGCATCTTTTGGCACCTGCTAGCTTTTTGAAGAGATTTCTGCTGCATTTCCATGTTGATCTGCATATTTGACTCTGAACTGATTTGCCATCAATTAGAAGCTAGCATTGCTAATCCTTTGCAGACTCTGAATATGATAGGTGGCATACCGGGGTCAGCCCGGTGTGTAGTGTTTCTTGATGGTACATAGAGCAAAATTAAATCCTTTGCAGGAATTTGGGTATTAAAGCTCTTATTCCCTAGAATGTAGGGGTTAATGTAACATCTGAGGAGAACAGGGACTTTGCTTAAGAAGGAAGGACTGAATTTCCAAAAGCACCATTTATGTAGTTGATTTTAACAGATACTCTTTTGGGTGTGCTTGCTTCTGTTTAGTAGTAAAGTTAGAAAAGCAGGGTAGCTGCCAGCATATCCAACTAGAGCCAAAAATGTTTTCTAAACTCATTATGTCTAAAATAGGGATGATTATTTATGCTCACATTAATCCTATTTAATCATAGGAATCTATTAACAGACAAGTTTTCCTAAACTGCTCTAGTAATTTGTGCAAGAGATCATTATCAGTTAAATTGTAGATGTGTATCTAACTTACAGCTGTTTCGCTATTCTGTTGTTTCAGCCTTCATAGTATGTAACTGCAAGTTAATTTGTTCAAATATTGCTTGTGTTTAATGTTACCAGGGTATTTCTCCTGATGAGCTAAAAGACGAGCTGCCCGAGAGACAACCTCGATATCCTTCTTACATTGCTGGCGTTTGGGATCGTTCATTCCTGGAAACTGTTCAGCATGTTCCAAGTCGGACTTCCCCTTTTGTATGCCAATGCTTGCCCTTAGTGCAACTCTATTAATGTTCTATTAGTGAAATAACATAGGGATCAGCTCTCGGGAGGCACTGAACAATTGTGTCCCRCTTCGTAAAGACTTAGTTATAACAATGACCGATAACACTTGAGCCTTTCCTGAGATCTGACTTCCCCCAAATGTTAGAGAATATAGTTTAAAAGGCAACAAACTGAAGCCACGCTACTGTTAGTGTCAAGAAATGAGTAAAGTATACCAATTTTGTGTGTGGCTCCTTATAAATATAGTAAACTGCCTGTGTAAATTAGGATGCGTTTTGATAATTTCTCAGTAAGTGGCCCGTGCTTTTTTGCTGTTGTAACTGATTTTGGGAGGGGTGTAGGTGTGTGATTTAGGGAAGAGTTCCTGTTTTCCTCAGAGGCTGGCTGGCATTATTCCAGGTGCCATTCTTAATCTTCCTTTTCATGAACATAGTGCAGTAGGAGGCTATAAAGGAAGAATCTTGGCTAAAACTTGAGTTCAAGTTCAGCAAAACACCTGAAACAAAGCAGTGCTTGGTCTTCAAGGAAAGAATTTGGCTTTCATGAAGTCAAAAACTTACTGGTGGGTGTGGGAAGTCTTTTTACAAAGCTGAGGRGAAGACTGTTTGCAATGAAAAGGGTGATTTTTAGCCCACTAACGTGATGTGATGTGAAACAGCAATACAGAAACACCCCTTGCCCCCCGATGTGGGAGGGGTTGGTAAAGAAAAGTGGGGTCAGTTCTGAAAGTCAAACGTGGATTTGAGACAGCAGATGAAAGTGAAGATAGGAGAACAGTGAGACTACTTACCAAAGTCAAAGCATCTTCTAGAATGCAAGACTGAGGGAGAACTGTTTTGTGCCTACATTAAGCTCTGATAACTGAGGGTTATAGCCCAATAAAATCATTGTTTTTTAGTTTCTTTAACCTCAGAAAAAACATTCATTGTGTATAGTTACAAGTATCAGCATGATGATGGAAGAGTTTCTTATCCATTGTGCTTTATCTTCTCCAGTCCAGTTGGTGAGTGAACATTGTGAATGATAGCTACTGTGTACTGTAAACATGGAACGTTCTTTGCTATAGAAGATAAATGAGKGCTTAATCCTCGAACAGGGATTCAGATGTTTAAGGATAAACTTATTTATGCCAGTACTGGAATCAAGGCACTGTAAAGCTGCAGTGTTAGCTGGAGACCTTCTGTGGTAAAGAGGAATTTCTGGCGTAATAGCTCCATCCCCACTGTTAGCTTGTTGCAAGTGTCAATACTTACATCTGCCCAGATCTCCTTAGTTGCTAGAGGTTTTCATTGCATTTGGGGTTTGCATCTAGAGCACCGGGGAGGAAGCGGGGTAGAGGAGATCCCCCCTGCCCCCATAATTTCTGAAGGTGGAACAGAAAAGCTAGTTCCCTGTATAGCCTTCCAAAAGGTGTGCCCACCTTTTTGTCTGCACCCACTGTGTTCTTGGTGACATGCTCAGCAACATACTGATGTAAATGACAGGAGCCTAGAGCATGCTGCATCTATTCATGTAGATTTACTTTAACGTGTTTCTTGTCCACCTCTCCCCAAATCTTGGGGAATCCCTGAAATATGTTCTGGGCCTGGTCTGATCAGGAGTGAGGAGAGGGCTGGAAATGACCATGTCTTGCTGAAGGTTTCTGGATATCTCTATCGTCTTGCTATTTTGATAGAAGTGATTGGGTGGGAAGAAATTTGTCTTGTTCTCAGTATGGCATGGGAACACATGCTCCCGCAAAAGGGATTGGGATAAAACAGGACTCTAAAAGGCATGGAATTAGCGAGGGAGATTTTCCAGGGGGCCTGTGTGTGATGGGCAGCAAAAAAGGATGCCTCCAAACACTGCTGTGATGTGCAGATGTAAAGGCTTTGGGGATGGAGGAGAATAGAGTGCTCTGTAACTGAGATCTGGGCAGGTGAATGCGCTGGGATGAGCAGGCACTGCTCAGGGAGGAGGAAACTGGAACCTTAGATTGTCCCAAGTTTATTGACTGGTAGCTTCTGCTTCCATTCCAGCAACCCTCAGTATAGACTAGACTGCACTGGGAACTGTGTGATTTTAATAGAAGTCAAATAGCTCTGTGAAGTCCAAATCCAGTCACAGGCTGAACTGCCCCTGTGGCTTCCATCTGTGTGTTCTGAATTGTAATAGGGAAGCTTTCTGGTATTGCTGGATTATCCTTGTTATCCTCTAGAAGAAGATAAATTAATTGCTTTATTTTATCCTTTTTGGAGCTAGAATAACCAGGCAGGTAAAAGAGTTTAGCAACTAGTGAGCATCTTCGTCTGTAGTTACCAGAGCATCTCTGTGCAAGTGTTACGGGTGTTACTTCTCTTCAGAAGGATATTCCGAGAGTTGGAACAGCAGTAAGAATTTTCCTGGAAGACCCTGAAATAGCTAAAGCAGGTGAACTTAGAGTACTTCATAGGAACAGATAGTTTAGATAATTTAGATAATGTTCTTTATGGTCTGTAGTCATCAGTTGGAAGTCTAACCATCTACTTAATGTCAGCTGTGACTGAAGATGCTCTGATTTGTGTTCAACAAAAGTCGTTTTGAGCTATCAGTTCAGCTGGAGGGTTTGGGGGAGACTGGGAGAGAGAACAGTGGTTCAAACAGGCATGGCATGTTTTCAGTTTGATTCCTGTTCAGATGCATATTCTATTCAGAGCTGTATGAGTGCAACTAGCAAAGGCATGGAAATCTTCTAGAAATAGCAGGAGGGTGAAGAATTTAATGTGGTGTAATTGGAACACTACTGTAGTGGCAGGAGGTCGTAGTTTGTAGTGCTTTGTTGGCTGTTTATTCTGAATTGTGATTAAAGTTTGACTGCTGCAATGTTCAATGTCAGCTCTAAGCAGAAATACAGATGTAGGTTGAGACCAATTCAACCTACATGACTGTAAGCAGCAAACGCTTTTCAAGTATGAAAGTAAGAGCAAGGGTGATACTGTATATAAAGAATTAGGTCACCCTTCTGCATGGAGACTCAGCTTTTAGTTTGGATTAAAAAAAAATCTACTCTCTGAAGTATTGCAGCCAAAATATCTAAACACAATCTTTTCTTTCACAACTACAGGATGTAAGCCTGAACAGCAGATGATGTATGCTGGGAGCAAGAATAAGCTTGTACAGACAGCTGAACTCACTAAGGTATAAATGACTAGTTGAAATAACTGTGTCCCCCTTAAATGCAGGTTTCACAAGTTGTTTTTCTGTCTTACTTGAACCTAACACAAGAAGGATATTATTTGAAATAAGAGTGAACAGATTCTGTTTCAGGAAGACTGAAGAAAGGAGCATACATAGGAATTTTTGGAGTTTTAAGGGACAGGAGGAAGAAAAACATTCTCTAAGACCAAAATGCCTTTCATTGGGGTGGGTATTTTCACTTTGGGGAATTAATTTATTGAGAAGAACAGACTGAAGTCTAGTGTGTTATGGACTTGTTCTGCTGCATGCTGCACAGTTTATGRGATTGTATACTTACAGAACATAGCCTTCAGAATTTAAGTCTAAAATGGAAGCAAGAGGGAAGGCAGTTGCAAAAAACTTATTGCTTGACTCTTTGTGTTAGTATGTACCTGTTTGGTGCCTGTGTACCAAAGCCATCAGTTACATGAGAGAACCTTTTCCTGATTGGTAAAAATTAAGTAGATGATAGAATGAAGTTTAGACWGATTTAAGTATTTGTAAGTAATATGTGCCAATTGCTGAACAACTCTAAACCTTCCTCTGTTTGCTTTCTCCACCCTGAGACCAGAAAAAATCACTGCATTCAGCAGGCATAGGTCTATTAAAAGAAAAAAAATTGTTGCCTAATTGTCATTTGGGGGATCTTTGAAATTTCTGCTTAATTAGCACTTAAATTTCCTCAATGTTTTAATTTCAGCTAGTAAAAGTAAATAGATTCAGTGGTCACTCAGGTTTTTCATACAATATAGAATGATTTCACTATTCCTTTTGTGTCTTCCTTATGCTGACTGAGTTCTTTAACGTCCTGGTAAAAATGTATATTGGAGCAAGGGGAATATTGTGAACTTCCACCTCTTCTAGAGACGTTTTGTAAGAAAGGACCACTGAGTGAGACAGAAGAATTAATGAAAAGAAGGTGAAAGCCTGGGGACCAGCTATACTGTAGTTAGTATCACTTGTCAAGTGGGAGGAATTTTGTCTGAAAGGCTTTTGAATGGAAGCCCAGGATTAGAGGCACATGATTATCTTCCTTCTGGAGCTGACCCTCCCCTGCATCCAGTTCAGGTTGTTTACTTGCTCTTCAAATGTGCTTTGTGCTTGCCCCTCCCTGAGCCATATTTCATTCTAGCTCCTGCTGCGACTTCCTCCTGGCGTGATTTCTGCAGTGATTCAGCTGAGTCCTCTTATTTTTCAGGCTTGTGTATGAGCTTGGCTTCTGTTAAGCTATAATACTTAATGCTATAATACTGAATTTTGGGGGTTTTATTCCATATTTTACTTAATAAATCAATATTTCAGTTGATAGTAGCAAATCACTGTCCGAATACAAGAATCTGTGTCCAGAGACTATTCCAGCAGGGATGGGAAATGAGAAAAGATACAAAATCTAAATTGTATTCTAAGCAGATTAAAATGGTAAAATGGATAAGGACCAAACAGCAGGTTTGCTGAGGAGTTTTTGTGAACCTTCTAGAACGCTGTTAATTCTGTCAGCCTTAGCTGCAAAAAGCATGCTATGTACACTATACGCTTGAAAAGACAGATAACTGATTTAGTGCCAGAAATAGCTTTATTTTGAATATGGTCAGAATAGCAACAGCCATCTCAAAATAATCTTCTTGCTTTCATTGCCTAGCAAAACACTTTCCAAGGCCTGTGAATTTGCAAAATTTACTTAACTTGCCTCTTCTGAAAAAGATGATCCACTGGCGGGGCGTCCCAAAGACTCCATTTAGTAATACAGAATTAACTTAAATTCTCTTGAAGGGGGTCAAAATAGTCGCTTTCCCATATGGAATGTAAAGAGTATATTTGTAGCTTTGGTCTCATTTTCTGTTTCAAGACTATGTTAAAGGTGTGTGTGTGTTTTAGACTTATACAGTTTTTTTTGTGCAAGTCTCCTATTCTGAAGTATAACCCAAGTTTTTTTTCTTTTTGGGAAAGCAAAATGTGCTGCTGTGGTATGGATGTATTTCAGTTCAAAGGAGAATAACTGTCTTGAGCTGAGCAAAMTTCCTGATCTTTGGGGTTAAGTCAGGCCAGAAATTGAATTCATTTTTACTCTTCAAGTGGGTGATCCTCTTGCTCTCAGAGTTAAGGAATTCCATGTAAGAGATGGYGCCATTTCAAAGCAGCTTAAACATGTAGTGCTTGTGCTGTTCTCGCAGATGTTCTTAAAGAACAAGAATGAAGCCTAGAAATAGGAATTATGGAATTCCCACTTGCTCAAATTAGTAATATTTCTTGCCACTTAAGGTCTTCTATATTTTCCACCTGCTGTTACTCTAAAATATTAACCTATGTTTTCAAGAAAGCGGATGAAAACTCTGATTTGGTTACTGGCTTATTACAGCTATTTTAAAATCCACAGATAACTTGTGTGGAAAGGTATTGATTGTATCGTATGCTTATACCTTTTGAGTGCAAGCACCTCAGATATTTATACAATGCAATTTTGTTTAGGTATTTGAAATAAGAAATACAGAAGACCTAACTGAAGAATGGCTGCGTGAGAAACTGGGCTTCTTCCATTAAGAAAACCTCTGTAATAAGTATTTATGTACCATCCTGATAATACTGGAACCAGACATGAATACTTACATCTAAAAATGCACTGTATTTACATCTGTCTCCTGCAGTACATCTCTTGTGCAAAGTTTGTGCAAAGAATAGCAGGTCTGTCTCCTTGAAGTAACAAATCTTTGCAGGTGTTTCCTTATTTGTACCTGTTAAAGGGAATATTCCTCTGCAGGGACTCCTTTTGCACTCTTGTGATTAATATTTCTATAATTAGAATAGTTCAATTCTGAATTTATAACTATCTACAAACATGATTTGGAAGCTGACGCTAACTCTTTCTGAGCTACAAATGCATCCTTATGACGTATGCTAGCCATTTATATGCAAAAATTGTGTAGTCACTTACTTGTCAGACTTTTTGACTTAATGTCTTCTGAATTTTGCAAACTAGTCCCTGGAAGTATTTAGTATTAAAAAGACAAAATCCTCGTACAACAAACCCATCCATCTATCCTTCCATTGAGTCCCTATGAACTTTTCCAAATTCCTGGAACTAACATTTTTGTCATTCCAGTGATTTCTCAGCTGACTGAGTCAATCTTACTAAATTTCAGGGCAAAGCTTTGACTGTCCAGTTCTCATGCTAATATAGTCTTACAGGAACTAAATGATAACTAAGGGCTGAATTACACCTCTGGTTACTCTCACACCAGATGTCTTGCATATRTAACTTACTACACTGTTAAGAAGTTTACCTCTTTGCTCATTTCCTTTATATGAACACCTGGTAATACTGTGTGCCTTTAATTTGTTAGCTTTAAAATGACCTAAGGATTTTACACTGCCACTTATTACAAATTTGGTAAAAACTTTGTTAAAGAATCCAAGTAATACTTTTTCCTAGTGCCTAGTGCTGCAGTTGRCATCTGTTAAAAGATAACCTCATTTTCTTTGAAATTCCAGTCATCTACTCCATTTGTAGGAGTCCAGGAAGTTAAAGCTTTTCATGATATTGAATGATTTATATCTCTCTTTTTTTTGCTATAAAAGTTGGCCACACATAGCTATGGAGTATTTTAATGACAGTCTTTTAACTTTCTTAACTGCTTGTTGGCCAAAATTACATTCCACTTTTGCATATGTGATAATTTGATTTTGATTTTATTTACAGTTCATCTCTTTGAAACAGCAAAGATTCTAATGTGAAAATAGTATTTAACTTTTATAAATGACCAGTCTTTTTACAGGTCTGTTTTATATCGAGTAGAATAGTTGTCTGATATGTGACATCATGTTCAGCGCATGCAGTGGCAAAAGGAGTACTCATGTGACAGTATCTCACTATCYAGCTCATGAGTGTTTGTTGTGCTACTGAATTAAGTATCTGTGGAAGAGCAGCTTCCTGTTGATAACAACATACCTTAAAGTACAGCTGCCCTAACAGATCTGTTTGAAAAAAGAACGCAGTGTTACATTAAGAGGCCAGTATTTCATGCTGTGAAACCTGTGCTGAAGGAAGGTGCATGAAAACCTATGTTGTGTTAGTGCTAAGACACTCCTCATTCACCTAAGATCACATGGAATTCACATGCAGAGGTCCTCAGTGCTGGTAAATCTCTTCTTAGTTTGGTGTTACTGCTCAGTCATTTGTGTACAAATCTGACTTGGGAGGAGCTCTTCAAAACGCAGATGTTAAGATCTGATTAAACTGATCTTTCAGTGCAGGAAATAAATACTTGCTTGTAATTAAAGGAAATAAGATTTATGTGTTAACATATTGAACTGGAACAACATTGATTTCCCTGGACAGAAAATATTGATTATGAAACTTGATCATTCTGTACTACAGGTCAGTAAAAACACCACCTTCTTTGTGACAAACTTGTATAAATAAGACTTTGGTTTAAGGAATGGTGTCGCTCTAAGCATCAGTCTTAAAACAGCAAGAGTCTTGTTTTGCTGGTATTGTGCTAAAGGTAAGACATGTCAAAGTGCAGTGTGTGGGGGAGGCTGCCACTTGTAATGTTCAACTTGCCTTGCAGTGGGGAAAACTGGATTATTAGTCTTTGTCATCGTACTTTGTACGCTGGTGGGCTGCCAGCATCCAGCTGCTGCTTGCACAGGGCTTGGCAAAAGTACTTGTAGAAGGGGCCTCCCTTCGGGGGAGCGGGGAGGAGCTGCTGCAGCCAGACTGAACTTGATTCTCCATCCCTGGATCACTGCGCCTCCTGCCAAGCAAATACTGCTGCTTATGGCCGTATCAGTGTACGGGAATTCTTCATTCCGAGTACTGCTTTTCTCTTCCCTTTGACGTTCTTGTTTCCTCCGCCTAAGGACTTTCTGCCTTAGGTGCTGCCCCTCAAGTCTTCTAGAAAGCAAACAAATCCTGTTGAGAGCTTTCAAGCCCGTAGTCTTGTGAAAGATGGTGTTGATGCTGCTCAGCCCACCAGTACCGTTCTTCAAGCTGTGTTACTTGGTAGCTGCACCTCCTTCCCCTCTCCTCTTAGCCGTGGAAGTGAGGAAGCAGCTGCAGGTAGCTGGAGAATGACTGTGCAGAGGATGTTTGCTGTTCTAGGCTTGTTTGTGGTTTCCGTATTTTTAATGCAGTGTTTTGACACAACTATCTGCTGCTACTTACTGTCCTAGGCTCTTGAGATTTAGGTAGTAGTGTTTAAATTAGGAGGCCAGTAATGCTAAATTAATTAAAGACATTAATTATATCGAAATCTGTCCTGCACAAATAATACATGTTTTCATAACATACTTCTCCCATCTTATCCTTAGAACTGCACTTTCCTTACTGCTGCTCCCTTAAGATGAGTGGGAAGCAGATGTGTCCGTGTTCAGAAGGCCAGTGTGTTCTGACTGCGCTTTACTATTGAGTTGCCTGTCTGTAATCATACATTTGTCTGAATTTTTAGATCTCTAAAGAGTGCTCGAACTAAAGGACAACATGAATTATCTAATGCCACCTAGGTGAGCCTTTGTAGCTAAAGGTCTGAGAGTCAGTATTTTCCATTGTGAGCTCCTATTTTTCAGGAGTTTAAGTGGGCCATAAAATTCTTGGCCTAAGTTAAGCCTGAAGGCCTTTTGTAAAGAGAGACTTCTGCCACAATTAATCTGGTTTGCTTTTAAATATTGAATAAGTGGCTGGGATACAGCTCTTGTAATCCTGTTAACCGATGGTAAGGTGAATTAAAGCATGAGTTTGCATGTTAGGCCATAAAATGGATTTGTAGTGTTTGAATATTTTTCACAAAAAATGTTTAAATGCTGATATTTGGTTTAAAAGTGTTTCTAGTATCAYGAACGCTGTTTTGATCTATCAAAGGAGGCAATAATGCAGGTGTTGACACCTTTCCACTTCTCCAAAGGAGCATCTTACACATTTGTACCAGGATTCCATTTTTGTATCTTAGAATATAAAATTGTTAGTCCAGAAACAATATTAAACTGCTATCAAGGGTCTGAGTCAAAAATGTAAAAGCAAGGGAGTTGATCCAATTCCTCACTTTAGTGTGCTCAGAAAAGAAGTTTTGAGCAGGATTTTTTTGATAAATACTTCTAGTAACTGCGAAATGGAGGTGTAATGGGACAYGAGAAGGAATGCAATGAAACTCTTGCTTTTGTTACATGAGTCAGACTCGGTGCGGCTTGTTGTGTGCCGTGACGTGTCAGGGTTGGCACCAGTGCTGCAGATCGCAAAAGGTGCAAGAGAGGTTCATGGCCGGTCTTGATAACTTGGCARTTCCATGAAACTATCAGTAACCAGTACAACTTCCATATGCTGTTTAGTCTCTGCTAGTTCACATTGCATGTTTACTTTAAACCAAATCTTTTTGCTAAGCATGGTGCTTGTATTGGTTTAAATAAAATGTTTAATTAAAAGGTTCTGTTCCCTGTGTTAATTGCAAAGTAGCCCATCTAGAATGAGGGTCTGTGAGGGGGGAAGGCCATAAATATCAGGCATGACTTTCTTCCTTTTCTTAGCTTCCCAGGGTTTGCTTTGAACTTGTGTGGGATTCAGTCTTGAATATGCTTCTTCACTTGCTCTTCTGTATGTAAAAATTCCTCTTTCCTCTCCCTTACCACCRCCACTCCCAAAAGATGTAAAGGACAACAGCTGCTGGAGCACCGTGGGATAACTGCTGTCCTTGTCCACTGCTTTGCACCTTTGTGTCTCGAAATTCAGAACTGTATTACTTGGGCCACACGACAGCAAGGGGCTCTGGTGGGATTCTGAAATACCACTTAGATGTTCATGTTGCACTTCTCCCACAAGATCAAGGCTCCTGGCATAATCTGGAGATGTGAAAGAATACAGGGTGCAGGTGCCAACTGTCCCACATTGCAGTAGTTCTCAAGGAGACCCCATAGGTTGAAGGAGTTGAAGCAACTTAGTCCTACCTTTTCCTTCTCATAGTTGTTGGCTCATGTGTTCCCTGCTTTTGCCCAAGAACACTAGATTCATTTCATTGAAGTGCTCTACTGTTTCTTCGTTCCTGTTGACTTTCTTCTTTTCCTTGTCTTTGGAGATTTTTTTATCTTGTTGAAAAAGTGATCAAAGATAATCCAAGGAATTCTGCTTCAGTAGCTGACAGCTATTCTGTTTCTGCCAGTGCTGAAGAACAGCATTAATGGACCACAGATTAAACATGATAGAAGTTAAACCTTTGTTTTCAGGTGAGAGTAACCCTTTGCAAATCTAATGGCTCTTTGGTGGACTTGATGCACATCTGGTTCAGCACATCTGGTTAATGAATGACTTCTTGGTCACCTAAGTATGTTACAACTCTTGTCAAAAGCTCTGAAAAAATAACTAAGCTGCTGTGGAAGAAGAATGGTTCTCTTTAGAGGAAGAACAGCTGGTTAAAGGTGTGTGTGTGGGGGGAAGGCTAGGAATGAATAGCTCTCACAACAAAGATGTCACCTGTGGAGTCCTGTGGCATTGAATAKGTGTATTTAGAAAATAAGGTAGCAGTTTACTGATACTACTAGATCATTGAGATAGTGAAAACAAAGCTGACTAAAGAATTGCAGAAAGATCTAGGGATATAAAGAGCAGTTGCTTTAATTCAGGAAAGGTGTTTGATTTGTAATAGTGCTGTGAGAAGAGCAGCTGTGTGCGCTCAGTAAGAGTCAGAGCTAGCGAAGGGAATGAGAACAAAGTGGAAAGCTCTGTGCAACAGTACAGACTTGCAATGTACGTGTAGCCTGAAGAGCACCTGCAGCTGGAGCTTTCTCTTCCTGGTGTATGAACAGATGCCTTGGCCAGGGCTAGGGGGAGTTTGCTAAGGGGATCCCATGACTTGGCAGGGCCTTGGATAGGGATAGCASAGATGAAAAAGGAGAAGAGAGAGAAGTGCAGCCAGTTTTGGAGGAGCTGGGGCAGTGTCCCTGTGTGCCAGGGTCTCCTGGCAGCGAAAGGCTTGGGGGTTATTCTCCTGCAAGGCTCCTGTGTGGCAGCAGTGACGATTTCACCCCTTGGAACAAAAATGGGATGCGTGGCTGGTGGGCCAGCACCTGTGCCAGTGTGTTTGCACAGTCGCACCAGCTACAGTTTTGGTGATGCCCCACAAAGCAGGGGAGTCCTCGTCACCTGTGGGGGGGGGGTGGCTAGGGCACACTAGCATGGGAGAGCCCTGACAGCTGAATGAGCCTTTAGCCTGGTCTAGTTGGATTGTTCCTGTGTTGCAGCGAAAAACAGAACAAGACTTGCCAGCCTCCAAAAAGGAGGAAAATCCTCCRCAGAGGATTGTTTTCTCTAGACTGTTTTGTAATGTTTCATTCCTTCAGGGGCTGCAAACATGCTCTAAGGTAACTCAGTTCACCTGTGGTGGTGAGATATCTCATACAGAATGTGCTAGAGCTTAACCAAAACCCCCCGATGGCTCTCGCAGGAGACAGAGGGGAGAGGACGGCAACTGTAGTCCAGGAAGACGCTGAATGCGGAACAGATGTGAACACTGGGAAAACAGCGTGACTGTCTTTCGCGGCAGATCTGCTGTTGCAATGGGGAAGTCCYGTCAAGGCTCTTTGAAAGGCGCCCTGTTACCCGTTCCTGCTGTTACGTGCCATGGAAGGCAGCTCGGAGCGTGAATGCAGCTTCTCTTCCCTTTTCTGCAGCGCTCGGCTCCGCAGTGATACATAATGCATGCCGGAAATCACCAAGCCGAGCAGCATCTGTTGTTGTCACCTCTTTTGTGCAGAAAATGGGAAGAGTGTAAACGAAAACAAGGCAGACGATGCTCAGCTGCAAGGAACGGGGGTGCCAGCCATCCTGTGCCTTGGCTAGAGCTTTAGAAGGCAGAAGCACAGCAGAAATCCAGGGATCGCTGCCCTCACTGAGCTGAGCGAGGAGCGAGAGASACGTAGCGTTTCTTGAGATAATGTCTCATTTTAAATATCCCCCGTTGGAAAATGCTGCTGGCTAATTGGAAGGAGCATGTGCCCGCCTCGCTCCCAGACRCAGTCTGCCTGGCCATCTGCTCTGACAGCAGCAAATCCTGGACTGATTTGCGAATGTGATTAATTCAGCTAGGATGACTGGATCAAGGGATCAGCCAGAGACAATATTTATACCCTACCTCCAACTGTGAATGTGCAATTGTTTGCTTCAGAAGCACAAAACAAACTGTATGGTGGTATTACTGGAAGAATGGGAAAACTGATTGCCTCTACAGCCCTTTTTCCCTTAGATGGCCCCATTCCAGAGTCTGTAAGTAAAATCTAACATAGGCCTGCGATCCCTGTCCATGAGCAGAGCTGTTCTCATTTTACACACAGCTTCTGCATTTCCCTGTGCTGATGCTGCTTTTCATTTCCTTGCTGGAGTTTAGTCATAAGATCTTAGAGCTACTGGCTTAACTCAGTCGTGTCCACCTGTCCTGGAGAGTCAGACACCGCGTGCGAGCCCGTCACCCTTCCCTGCTCCTCATGCCTGGGCTTGCTAATGGGAGAGCTGGTACTGAATTAGAGCCAGTGCAGGGCAGCCTGTAAATCTGTGTAAATCACGAGGGGGATGAATGCTAGTACTGACAGAGCCCTGAGCTGATTTGATAATACAGATGCAGCTGGAGACATCAAAAGCGAGATTTCTGAAGGAATTTAGATGTGATCCGAGGCTTTCGGACATCCTACTTAGTGGAATTGAAGTGTGTGAATACCCACGGGCCCTCAAGGTGCCATACTCAAGGCCGCATGGGATGTTTGGGGGAGAAGAGGGAGACCAGCGTCTCCTGCATCACATGCTGGCTCTAGTCCGCTGCCCAGATTTTCAAGGGTGCCACAGATCTTCCCCTGGGACTCCCCAAGCTCCTTGGGGGAGGCTTGAGGTGCTGATAAYGGGGTTGTGTCTTCTGGCTCTTGACGAGACATCCGAGCTTTGAACACCTTAGTTTTCTAACACAAAGCAGGAACTACATGTATCTTCCCCCGTTTGGGGCAGAGGCGATAAGGGTGTTAAACCTGGGGAGCGAATGCCTTGTTTTCTGTCTCACAGAGTTAGCTGCCCTGACGCTGCCTTGATGCAACCTCACYGCCGTATCCAGCAATGACTGTGTTTCTGCTACAGCAATTAGCAGTGGAAATAATTAACAAGGGAGACTTTTAGCATTTGGTACCAGATGTAATGCCATCTTACAATRTTAGCGCCATGGTTTCAACTTCTCTGTTTACTCAGATTGATACCGCTGCACTGGTTTATATTTGGATCAGAATTTAAAGCTATTCGTTAAAGAGCTCAGGACTAAGGATGGGATTTTCAGAGTCCTCCCTGATGCAGTTAGGCTAATGCAGAATATTTCTGAAAATCCCACTCTTAACTTTTTAAGGAGAGGTCAAATCCTGAAACCCAGCTATAAAACAGTTTTTGAAAAAACAATTATTGACCCCTTTGCCTAGTCACACACTGGTATTATACCCTAGGCCCCGAATTGCATGGATATCCCTTAACAGGAGTGCTAATAAGCAAGAGAAAAACAAACCCTTATTTAAAAGATAGATTATTTAGCCCATTAAAAGGAAAACTGTTGCCATCCGACAGTAAATACTGGGGAGGGATTGAGGCCACAAGTGGATTCCATAATCAGATGTGGTGAGATGCTTGGCAGCGTCTGCGTTTTGAAATTGAGTTTTAAATTTGATTCTTGCTTCTCTGGGGATTTTCTTTCCTGTGCAAAGGAATTTATAACTTTAATTTGTTTATGCAGTCACATACATAATAGCGGAGTCTAAGCAGGGAGGCTAAAGATGGTTAATTAGCTCAACAGCAAAGGATGTTTGCGAGTTTGGAAGGAAGCTGGTGCGCTCACAGCTCCAGGGATCTTCTCGTCCCGCTGATCAAGGATCAAGAGTGGTGAAGCAGCGTCCTGCTGGCTGTTAGCCCATGAACGAGGTAAGTGGGAGCAGAGATTGTGCGCTTCTGACCAAAGATTTCTTACTTCTGGTGTGTATTTAAAGGTGTGTGTAAAGGTGTGCACTAGACTGCATTAGAGGTATTTGGTGAGTCTCTTCTAAAATGTGTAGAAATATTCACATTTTCCTCTMCTAAAGACCCAGCAAATGAAGCCTTTAATCTAGTGAAGTCAGTAGGAATTTTATTGTTGAGGTCAATAGCATTAGATGCTTCCCTGGTATCTTTAACTGAAATCACTATTTTTTCAGGGATATTATTTTTAACGTTGAAGAAAGTGGTTCTCATGCCTTTCTAGCATGGTAATTCAGAGAAATTGCTCTCTAATCTCCCCTCGCAGCTCCCTGCCAAAGCACTGTAGTCATGACCTGCCAGAGTCGTCTTTCCTCAGCTAAATCTTCCGTATGAACAGACTGTGCAACAYGCTGAATTATGACTGATTATATTACTGTTTTCTGATAAGGACAAATGCTTTAGAAGGGTTTAAGATGAAGTGAACGGACACTGACATTTTCCCTTGGGATTCAAATCAGGATTAAACTCAGTGAGTCCAGAAAAAAAGGGAAGTGCATTAAAAGCTATCTGCTATCTCCAGATCTCCACTGTGTCTTCCTTATAYGGATTTTTTAAGCTATTTTGTGATTTTTGCTTGGGGCTTTTTTGCAAGGAGGAAGGCTCCTAATAGTTGTTGTATGCTTAGAGATCCCAAAGAAACTAATGAAAGGAGAACTGATTAGTTCCTTTTCTGCAGACTTTGCTTTTAATTTCCTTCTGTATCATCTTAAAAAGACAATAATATAAGAGATCCTTCAATGAACAGCTCTTAGTGGTGCAAAATTACGGCTCTCTTCCATTTTTCCTGACAAAATAATTGCAATTGAATGGTATGCAAGCATCAGAGCTAATAAAATGTTGCATTCTTTGAGGCGGAACGAGCATTAATTGCAAATGCAAATCTGCGGCTGACACCTTTTTGATTTCCAGTAGGACACATCTCTGTTGCACAAACACTCGCTTGTTCATGGATATGCAATTAGCCACCCAGCAACACCACTGCGTATTCATGCGTGGAGCAGATCGTTTGCTTTCCTTTTCTTTCCCCGTGTTCAGCTGATATGGATCAAACATCCCAATCCAAAAGCATCGGCATCTGGAGTGCTGTGAAGTAAAGCTTCCGGTTGCTTCCGAGGTGCACTGACGTCCTTGAACAGCGGTGATACTGCTGGCAACGTTTGGTGGCCAGCCCGTGCTCTACACGAAATACAACGCCGTGGCATAAGCCTGCAGGGAGTCCTCAGTGCATGCGTAGGTATCTTGAAGTGCAAGTGGCTGCACTTTATGCACCTTATCGATGAGCCTGGTGGCTTATCGCRGGTCTCGGGGGGAACCAGATCTCCTTTAGCAACAACGTTAGTGGATTTAGTGTTAGAGCAGCTCTAATTCTGCAGAAATTTGCCTCGCCAGGGAAGCTCTCGGTGTAACAGCCGAAGCAGGAACCAGTGAAGGTCACTATATCACTGTGTCTTTTAAAGTAAATATTCACCTCGAATGGATCCAGCTGCTCTTTTCCCTATCGCAGTGCAAGACCCAGCGATCCCTAGTCCCAACGTACGGCTGCAGCCCTGCAYGCATCCGCTCTTCCTTTGCTTTTCCGAGGCAAGTGAACCCCCGGTTGCCGTAGGAAAAGTCTGAGAAAACACGGAGCTCAAAGAGYGAACGTTGGGTCTTCCTGCAAAACCCAGGCAATTGGCCCCGGGAGCAAGTGCGGCCAGTGCCAGCGCTTCAGGTGGGTAGATGAGGAACTAATTGATGGAAGAAATAAGCAGCATGCCAATAAGTGAAGCCTGATGAATTCTCTGGCAAGTTGTACGCAGAATAGAAAGTTGTTGCAGGGCCGGAGTTCGGTCTTGTACCATTTGCAGCTCTCTCCCAAGGAGCAAGGAATGGGAAATGGCCATGAGAGCAGCAGCGCCGCGCGGCTGGCATCCGAGAGTGGCACCCCCGCAAGCCRGCAGTACCGGGAGCGCCGGCGATGCCGACGTCCCCGCGCTCCCAGGCATGCTTCCTTCTGCAAAACGCCAGCGCCTGGGCTGCTTTCGTCCTTATCCGGCTCTTCGCACCAAGGTTTTCAGTAGCAAAAGGAAACCGCAGCGCCCGCAGTCCTCGCTGCCTGTTTTACTGCCCGGCGGCCGCCTTGCGCGGGCCCTGGAGGCGGAGGGGAAGGTGGCTGCGGCTGGCAGACCCCAGCGGAGTCATCCGTGCACCAGAAGAGTGGTTTTGTGCTTGGAGCTTGGCTTTGTGTTTGTTGGAAACAACAGACTTCCGAGGGGCAGCTAGTTTGCTGCGGTTTTTCCTCGTATTGCGGTGAAGGAAATAAAACTTACCTCTGTTACTGTGTGACTAAATTAATTGTGTGTGAAGCTTTCTGGCAAGTATCAGTGCAAAAATGTTACTTATTATTTGTCTGCTGTTAGTTTTATGGAAATCAGCACTTGCAATATTTGCCCGGGAGAAACAATTGCTGAAGCGCTACCCCGACTTTCTTCTTTGTTTTATTGCAAGGTATTACTGCTTTAAAGTGGAAACGACTTTTATATAATTCCGTAGAAGAAAAATATGTGTTGTTYTCCTCAACTATTTGTTTTCTCATCTTTTTGCTGTTTCCTTTGAGCAGGACCCGAATTGCATTGATTTTGGATTGTATGAACTTGTTATCCTCTTCCTCCGGGGCATGCACAGTTCTCTGTTCTCTAATATTTCTTCCTAACAGACATTTGCCATCTCTCTTTTCTCCAGACATTCTTCATACTTTGTCTTATCAAATCATCCCCTCCAAAATGGCATTGTATTTATTGCTATTGCACATCTGTCCTCTACATTTCAACCTGAAGAATAGATATATATTTTTTTCTTCTAGCTCTGGGTCAAATCCCATTTTCAAAATGCTTTTTGTTACCGTTTTCTTGTTCTTCAGTTTCTCAGGTTTGCAAATGCGTGTGAGCCGCATCTTCCCCCCTCCTCCAGAGTCTCATGGCATTTGCAAAGTGTCGTATTAATATAACACAATATTAATATGCTAGGCCAAGTCCATATATGTCATATTGATAAAATACGATAGTAATATGTTAGGGAAAGTCCATATATGCTGTATTAATACAACATGATATTAATACATTAGGTCAAGTTCCATATATGTCATATTAATAGAATACAATATTAATATGTTAGGGAAAGTCCGTATATGCTGTATTAATACAACAGGATATTAATATGTTGGAAAAAGTCCATGTATGTCATATTACTATAACACGATATTGATGTGTTAGGCTGAGTCCACCTAYGTCAGACTGATAGAACAGGTGTTAATAGGTTAGGGCAAGTCCATATACGTTGTATTAATACGACGCGATATTGGTGTGTCAGGGAAAGCCCGTCTATGCCGCATTAATGGAACACAATGTTAACACGTCCCGAGCAGCCCGCACACGTCGTATTGGCGTCGCGGGCTGTTGAGGGCAGGACAGGTCCGCCCGGTCCGCGCGCCGAGCAGCCGCACCCGCCGAGGCGCGGCGCGAACGCGGGCGGCGCCGGGC
>NW_020447530.1:4351595-4542422 GCF_003343035.1 Apteryx rowi | reverse complement strand
CCCGCCCGTCCCCGTGGCATCAGACCTAGTCCCCCGGGCTCTCTGGGAGCGGCGGAAACCCGGCAGTGTTCGTCTGTGGATAAGCGGGATTTCCAAGGGCTGATACAAGATGAATCCGTTTTTATTCAGCTGTGCTTTAAAGGGGCAATATGCAGTCTGTTTTAAAATAATGGTTTAAATGTTTTAGTCGTAGGTCAGGTTGGCTGCATGTTTTCATGCTTTATATTAAGACTTTAAGGAATTTTTGTAATTGTTAATTGAGAGTTTTCTGTCTTGAACCTGGCAGAGGGGAATTAGGAATCTACCCCGAATCAGCCATGAGATACCTGCTTTCGGAGAGCAGGACCGAGAGGAGGTCGTTACTCTCGGCCCTAGTTCAAGCTTCTTAGTTACCCTTTAAAAAAGCATTTTATTTTGATACAAAGCCTGTCCCATAGACATATTTGAGTTTATACTGAATATAAGTGATCCTTATCCTGATAATAGGTTGGTCTTTCTCAAGACTTTATGTCTGATATGGCACTTGTTCTGTAGAAAGGGCTTTAACTTTATTTCACGCCGGTATCTTTAACTATCTTTGTATAAGAGTTCCATCATAAAAAAAAGGTCGAGTGGCTGTACTTCTATGGATGCCTCTTTTGGCCCTGTAAATGGGGTCAGCAATGAGACAAGACATCTGGCTTCTTTTAACGTGGCTTTTGCGTTCTCGTGATCAATGAGCCGACCTGTGTGTCACCACTTGCCGCGTTCGGGGTCCGGGCCCTGAGCAGGTAGCAAGTGGGGCCAAACGCTGCCGAAACGGCTGTGGGGAACCTGTCGCTTGCAGGTGACAGTGTTTGAGTGAGGGAGGTRAAAAGGTAAAGCGTGGTTAGAGGCAGAAGTGCTCCAGTGTCTAAAGCATCTTCTGCTTTCTTGGGTCTTGAACCTGTTTCAAATTGCATCCCACCTCGTGGGTTTACGGCATTGCACCTCCCTGTTCACGGAGAAGTATTTGTGTTCCTGAACGTGATGGCGGCACTTGAAAGCTATGGCTCTGTACCAATGTTATTTTTCATGGATAATATAATATACTTTATTGCTCCTGGATTGAAGAATCATAACTGTTTCAATTTTATTCTAGATTATAGCATTTGATGAACTGAAGACTGATTACAAGAATCCCATAGACCAATGTAACACGCTCAATCCTGTAAGTTGCATGATAAACAATTTCTGAAATACATTTACGCATAGTTCTTGTTTTTGGTAGTATCTTGATTTAATCAAAACAGGCAGTAGAATTGCATTTGGGTTGACCCAACCTAGCGATTTGATAGAGCTCCTAGGGAGAATTCTTTATCTGATTATTCTTTACTTTCAAGGTTGAATATTCTGACTATTATTAATCTGCTGGTGATCTTGTCAGCTGTCGTACTAACATTCTTTCAATCTGCTTTTTACATTTTTCTGCACAAAGACAGTTGAAAAGGTCAAAAAGATTAAAAGAGTCAAAATTGCATTAAAGGTGTGTACTGCTTTTTAGTTTAATGTTTTTAATGCCACTTCATTTTGTTAGGAACATTTGTACTACTATTAAGATGTTTTGTTTATTGTGCTTGTTCATCTGCTTGTTATTTGTCTGTTCAGGTTTATAGCAACTTCATGAATTTCCATATTTTGTGCAAAACAATTTTGCTTGCTTACCCAGTGAAGTGGGGAAAACTGTTACATGCCTATTTTTTACACCCTATTGATTAGCTGAAGTAACTTCAGATGGAAATAGATAGTATTTTTCAAGCAATATTTATTAAACTCTGAGATCATAGGAGACTAGTTGTTTTTAAATACTGACCACGTAAGTTCTGACCTTGCTTGAGGATTTTGATGGGTGTACCAGGATAGGCCTTATTTTCACTTCTTGTTTCCTGTCCCAGGATCAGGGATATATCTTGGTGTCCTGTTTTTGGATGCAACTCTGACAGTCCTTGATTTGTGAAAAGCATTTGAGCAAACTATTTGCTTGCATCTGTGACAGGCCATTAATAAAAGGGGGGCTCATTAAAAAGCATGCATCTTGCTAGAGCAGAATCGTCTGCTCATTCCCCGTTGTTCTGAGTTTGCCCGGGAGCGGCCAGACGGAGCCAGGGTGCGAGGTTCAGCGCAGCAGCGCAGCCCGACCTGCAGCTTCCCTGTGTTTTGAAGAGTTAAGTAAATCATGCAGATGGCAAATGAATTTGCAGTTGCTGGGGAGGGGGGAACGTGTACATTAAACACGCACCTCGTGAATCAACAGGGAGCATTTATAGCAGGAGAGCGCGTGGGGAGGAGAGGAGATGACATGCAGAGGGTTGCCTCTTGGAGAGCAAGGTTCGATGCTCGAATAGATGTGCATCTAACAGTTTCCCTTGCTTGCTCTGTTTTACAACCATTTCTGCTACAGTACGGGGGAGGGCAAATTCTCATTACATTTATGCATTATGATCTTATCACAGCCTATAAAGTATTATAATGCGCATGTTTAAAGCAAATATTAACCTTCTGTTAACCCACATGCATGTAGTGTTTATTTATATGATAGCTTTGTGAAATGAAAATATTTAATAACTTGATATTTTCAGTTCTTGTGAAAGTAGATTAGATGTTAAGAGTAAAGTTAAGATCCACACTCTTAACGGAACCTGGACAAATGCACAGAAGTGGTGTTTTTCTGTGCAAAGAATCAAAATTCTGATAATGAGGAATTGATAGACACCTCAGTAGCAAGATTGGCCCAAAATAGTAACTGCTTAATATACTGTTGATATCTTCTTTTTCCTGCCTCTGTTACAGTAGTATCCTCAGCAAAGTTTCTTCCTGGCTTTTGTGAAAAATATCACGATATAGTATGAAATGATTTAGTTAATTTTCCTAGAAAAGTGGAAGGAGTAAGGAAGGAGGATAAAATGTTGTGATAGATCTGTAAGAAGCAGGTATTCTGGTGTGGGTATCGGGTATAAAAAACAAGATAAAGAAAAATGTGGTTTGAGATGCGTAGTTAATAACTTCCCAGATTTCAGACCTGGTAAACCTGTTTCAGTGGGCTGCCAAATGCACTGTGTTTTGGGTGGTTAGGGCTTTTTTTTCCCCTTTATTATAATTGTCAAGTTGTGAATGGTAAGTATACCAAGAAGGGTCTGCAAAAAAATACTTGAAACATTTCATTGATGACAGCTCGTTTTTGTTGATGCTGATGCAAGTTTGTGTGGTGTTGTTTAAAGACACAGAATGTAGTAGCAGAATAGACGGTGAGAATGTCTGTTCGCTGCTAGTTTTCAGATTTCTAGGAAGGTGTTTTTGGTGTTTAAAAGAAGCATCTGCTTAGACAGAATTAAAGAAAATTACAAAACACTGAATCTTGGATGTAGTCATCCTACGCAAACAGTGTCGTGTGTTATGTATATATGTGCACACATATGTGCATATATATATATAGGCATTTAATTTAAATCCTTGATTTAGAAATGGAGATTTTTTTCTTGGGAGGTTTTAGTTAGTGATCCTGAGTTGAGGAGTCAAAAACTTAGATTTGCCTCTTTCGGAATTGTCTAACAACGCAGTAAAGGGGGCCATTTTTGGGTGGCTTTATTTTAGAAAATTTTACTCTCGTGGTGGGTGCGAGGTTTTGCTGGCTCTTTGCATGCATTTAATCTACGTATCTCTCCATATTACTCCTTTTAATAACACTAATGCTACCTGGCATTTCACGCTTTCTGTGATTTCATAGTAACGGACAATTAGCTCTGTGCCCTTCTGCTGGGAAGCATGATACTATAAAGCATGCACATCAGGTACTTGAAAGGTCTTGCGTGAAGGAAAATGAAACTGGCCAATATGCCATAAACCGTACGTGCATAGCTGCTGTATTCCCTCCTGCGCTGCAGAAAGCATAGTGCTTGTATTTGTGCATCTCGATGTGCATAACAGTGTTACTGCTGATTTTGTTCAATAATGCTTTGCCTAGGATGTTGCATTTTGGTAATAGTTTGAATTTGAAACCTTACACGTGTATTAATGCCAGAACAAAGCTTTAAAATAGTGAAACACAAAACATCTGCTACAGGGAGCACGTTTCCTATTGATATTTCTATGTTGCATGAGCAGAAATATCTTGATGCTCTCTTCTGTTATGAGGGTCATGTATAAAATGTGGAAGCTGTTAACAGTGCACTTAGGTAACAGAAGCAATAAAGATTTCTGCATCTTTCATTTTGTAAAATTTTCTTTTTGGTTAATGAGTATCACGTGAAAACAGCAAAGCATATATTGCTAGCTGTTGTTTTCACTTTCCGCAGTCATCTTGTTCCTATTAGTGTTTTTAGTAATATTTTTAAACAATAACTCCAAAATAAATTACACAACGCAGGGTTTGAATAAACAAAACTGGTGACTCATATTTTTCTTTTCCAGCTTGTACTTCCAGAGTACCTCATCCATGCATTCTTCTGTGTTATGTTTCTCTGTGCAGCAGAGTGGCTTACACTGGGTCTCAATATGCCTTTGTTGGCTTATCATATTTGGAGGTAATATTGATGAGTCTGGTATCTCTGTTCTCACGTTAATTGTAATTCATTTCCCTGTTGCAGTGCTTCCTGTTAAGTGGTCTGTTGCTTTGGCAAATGACATTTCTGATAAGACAAAGCTTATATCATGGCTATAAAATATGAGCCATTGCATTGCTTTCTCTGTCCTGCTCTGCAAGAATCGAGGTCTGTTGTATGTGCTGAAACATCAAAGGCCTGCTGAAACTGCAGTGTCGCAGTTGCTTTGAGCCAGCGGGGACTGCTGGTAACGGTGGCAGTTCTGCTCTCCTCCCACCCCCAAGCCACAGGTGCCCCCGTTTCTTGTGCTGGTGTTAGTGCCAGCGCCGCTGTGCGGGGAGCTGCAGGAAGGCGTCAGTGTGGCTGAGCGGTGACCCAGCGCAGCGGCTGGCGTTCRCGGCGCCGCTGCGTCCGTGCCAGGCCTGGCACGGGGAGCAATCAGAAGGGCAGAGGTAGGACCGGTCCTTTTGCTAGTAGCCTGCATAAAACTAGTTTCATGATTGTTTTATGCTGCTCTGAGTATCTGTGATAGCCAGCATTCATTTTAGTAGTGATTAGAGGCAATAGGGCTACGTGCTGCTCTCTTCTCCAGCTTTTCCAACCCTTTCATGAGGAATACAATTTAACATTTAAACAGAATACCATTTTTCATTTAAAATGAAATGTAAACTTAAATTTGTCCTGCATCCTCCTGGTGTACCACGGAGTTTAGCACGACTCAAGGCTCAGGTAAGCTCTCATGGCACCAYGCGTAACAGTTCCTGCATAGGCATGTTTAGTTCGGGGCTTTGCATTGCTCTTGCGGTTCACGACTCCTTTATGGAGTTTATGGACTGTGCTGTGGGGGATGCGATTCCCTGTCTCAATTTTGGTATGAACTGGTGGGTTTGGTGGATGGGGGGCAGGAAGCAATGTYTTCCTCTGTTGTCACTGCAAAACCCGTTGCTAATTGTGTATCACTTTTAGGTACATGAGTAGACCTGTGATGAGTGGCCCTGGTCTGTATGATCCTACAACCATCATGAATGCAGATATTTTAGCCTATTGCCAGAAAGAAGGATGGTGCAAATTAGCATTCTACCTTCTATCATTTTTTTACTATCTATATGGGTAAGTTTTTTCTTTTTTCTTTTTTTTTTTTCCTCTCCCATTTTAGTCTGAAACTTTTGATGGGGCTTAGCACAGAAGAGAAATTTTGTACATAAAAAGATATATAATACCAACTTTCTCAAAAAAGAATCTACAATTATCATATATTCTGTTTTAAAACACAAGTTGTAATTTGGTTTTAATTACTAATTTGAACCTCTGTATACCAAATTGTTTCAGAAAACCTGACTGGAGACTTGAAAGCTCCAAGCTTTTCTTCTTTTCAGCATAGTTTAATAAATGCCCAGTATTTTCATTAAGAAGTTGGAATAGTAATATTTCTAGCATAAGTGATGATTTGGTGTAAATATGATTTTTGTTGAAGTTAAAGGTAGAAGAGTCATTCCAGAAGTGAAAAGGTGTAGGATCCACAAAAGCCAAGGCAAGCCCCAGCTGTACTTCCTCCCCCTTCTCCTCTCAAGCCAAAAGCAAATTTAGCCAGCCCTGCTGTTGGTGTTCGTGTGTCGCACGACACGCAGCGCGCAGGAACCAGGGTGCAGTCCTCCTTCCTCTCTGCATACTGTAGTTTTTACAACGTAACCAGAATAGTCAAGGCTTTTAACATGTATTAATTGACTTTATGCAGGACTCCCCATCGCTTGATCTAGTGACAGCTGAGTTTGTTGCATCACTTCATGTCGTATTTTATAATGCCGTTATTCTGCTTTTTAAAAAGTCAGGAAATTGTGTGTTGGTTTCTCTAAAAACTTCAGTATAGTCGCAATCCATGTGCCTCACAGCAGTTTTTTCCTTAGAAGAATATATAAAACTACATAATTAAATGTATAACATTAATCAAAACATTGTATCTTAATATCTTTATTTTATTTTCCAGCATGATTTATGTTTTGGTGAGCTCTTAAGAAGACATTCAGCAAGCTTTGTTCCAGTTAAGTGCATGCAAAAGCCACAAAACATGGATTCTTTCCAACAAGAACCTGTTACCAAGACTAAATATGGAATCTGATGATCGCATTTGCATTAGAAAAAATGATTCCCCTCTTTTTAAAATATTTCCACATTTTATACCTGTGGAAAGACTGTTTTCTTATATTTTACTGGGACAATGAAATTAAAGAGAATTAAAGGTAAATTAATATAAAGATTACTGGGTTTTGAAAAGTTTTGACTTTGCACTCCATAAGGAACAGCCATAAACTTCAAGTAGCTATTCATTACTATCCTTAGTATACTAGGATTTTTTCTTTTTTTAACTGGGCTTTATAGTGGTTCATTTGGACTTGCAAATCCCCATCTAACAATAAATCAGCTGTAGCTGTCAGGTGCTTGAGAAGGACTGAAAGCTTTGCTTATTTTACCTGTAGGTGACTTCAGTCTTAGACATGAATACATGGACACAATTGCAAAAATAGTAGTTTTATTTTTTATTTTGCCTTTTTTTTTTAAATTTCTATATGGTTAAACTTTTCCTGTATATGCATGATTGAGAGACTTCCTGTATTTTCACCAGACATTAGCCTTATTTTAATTTCAAGCATGCGTCATTGTGATAGGAGAAGATGAATTGTCCGTGAAGGAATGAATTTAAGTGATTTTTTTTTTAACGTCTGTGTAGTCTTATTAACAAATTGACAAACATACAACATTTATCAAGTCCAATGGTAAAAGTACTCGAGTTTAAGAGTAATACTACAGACCTTTTCAAAGCAGAAATTGAGATTGTGAAACTGCCCTACTGTTCCTTAGTGCACTCAATAAAAAAAATCAAATTCAGAGATGCTTATTTTTACCTGGTGCCTTGTGTTGTTTTTAAATTGAACAGATACTTGCTGTATTTATCTGCTTATTTTATGATATACAATTGCATTACCTTTTAAAAATAGAATACAGAATCAAATTATGTCAGGAAAAGGGATGCTTTAATTTTTTTTTTTTAATGGACTGCAGATAAATAGTGGATGAAGCAGGGGAAGAAAAAAGCTTCAGATAAACTGGTAATATTGCATTGTAAATTGTTACTGTGAGCAGCTGATAAATTTAGGAGTAATAATTAGGATTTTTTTCCGTTTACCTAGGCTAGAGAATAATGAAATAGCTTTCCAGTTTTGCTAAAACATTTTTGTATAAACTTTATTTGTTCACTTTGGTAGTCTCTTATGTTAGATGCAATAAAGATCACAAGAACAGCTGTACTGGGCTAGACTAGAAATCCATGTAATCCAATACCAATGTTTTGGACATTGGTCAATAGCAGGCGATTGAAGAAAAATAGTATGAAGCAGGGCAGGTATTGAATGATTTTTTTTTTCACTGAATAATGGGCAAATATATTTGAAACCTGTATGTTACAAATTTTGTGAGCTAGAGATATACATCTTTAACAGCCTTTGAACATCTTTTCTGCCAGTAATTTAGTTGCTCTTTTATAGCATAGGATGAAAGATATATCCTGGGGCAACAAGTTCTGCAGTTGAATTATTCTGTATGTAAAAAACACTTGTTTGAAACTTTTGCGTGACTTTATTTGATGCCTGTAAGCCCTTATTCTTGAGGCATATTGAGAGTTTCACCTTTTTCACCTTTTTTTATGCTGGGCATGATGGAATAGATCTTCATTGTCATTTTTCAGTGCTAAGAAGTCTGTTTAACCTCTTCTTGAAGGGAAGTCATTCCATAGGTTTGAATATCCAGTTTCCTTTTTTAAGCTGGAGGAGACCAGAACTTTTCTCATTATACAAGATTTGGATGCACAGTGGATTTAGAGTGGCACAATTTTTTGCTCTCTGCCTCTGAATTCTTGTCTTTTTTTTAAATTTTAAATAACATAGTGGGGGTATCAAGCTCATTTATAGAAAATCAACTGTGATAACTTCAAGTTCTCTTTCCTGAAGTAGTAACAGATAACTGACAGCTTACTCTTACATATATGAAACTTCTTCTCACATGCATTTCTTCTTTGCATTTATTGGCACTTAATTTCACTTCCCATTTATTGCTGGGGCATTCAGTATTACAAGATGTTTTAAAATTATTCTGGACTGTTCCAAACAGCTTTGCAACAGTTTGAGGCTTTATCTCACTAACCACATACCTCTGAAACTTTGCGAGGAAACCTTCTGCATTGAAAACTGCTTGTTCTTACTGTTTAATCCCCTTTTACCAGTTGTTTCAGAGGATTTTCTTCCTCATGCAATAACAATTTTGGGCTTTTAGCAAAATACTTACTGAAAGGCTTTTTGTAAACTCATGAATATTGTTCTTGCTGGATCATCTTTATTTTCCTGCTGCTTGCCTTCTTCAGAGACCTCTGAGATGTGTCTTCAGTCTGCATAAGCAGAACTAACCAACTCTTTCTGGTGTTTGTTTATTGATTTGTTATGGAAATGAGACTTACTGGCTTATAGCCCTGACATTTCCCTGGGTTTCTAAAGAACTGTCTCATTCCTGTGCTGCTTAGGCTTACTTAAACCAAGTTATACACCAGATTAACTGCTATAGTAATTTTAAAGTTCATATGTTCCTTTACAACTCTTATGATGATGCCATTGGGCCTGCAAAGTCTTTTTTGTTAATGGTTTTCTTTTAAAATATCTAATATTTCAGTTTGAAAGAATCCCTGACTCTCCTGCTAGTGAAATATTCTAAATTAGGAATTTAAGTACCTTTGAATCGGTGATTGTAGCTGAGAATTAAGTTAGCATTTCTACTATTTGTATGAATTCTTTATGTGAAAGGTTGTCACCTTCTACATCTTGTTGCAAGAACAGAAATACAGTTTATGCTGGTCTGCCTTTGTTATGCCTGGGACAGTACAACCAATGAGCTTTAATTAAAACCTATGAACTCTGGTTCATACAGCTCAGTTCACCAAAAACACAGTCTCTTCAGCTGCGGTGAGACTTACTTGCTTTGTTGTGAGGAAAAGGTAGAAAAAGGGGATCTAAGCTGATCCCCTTAGGGGGAAATGGAAAACGGACTGGTTTAGTTCTGAAATAAAAATCAGAATAGTTTTATATCTGCGTAGACAAACTAGCTAGAAAAACTACCTCTAAATGAGAGGGAGAAATTCAGTGGCTTTGTAGTCTGAAGTGAAAAACAGACAGCTTTAAGGCAGGGCTGTTCTTGTTTTCACAAGAATGTTTTCCAGCTATTGTCACGACAATACTTCGATCTAAAGTAATTTATAACTTCTCAGAAGTGCGCTTTAAAAGAAAGAAAAGCTATCTTTCCTATTTTTTCTTCAGAATAGTTTAAAAACAAACTTCCTTGCTGTTCACTTGTTAATACGGTACCTTCCACATTCTTAGGTGAAATCTAATAGTGTTTACTGAGTTCAGACTGATACCTTCTTCTGAAGACCACATCCAGCTATAGAATAGCCTTTTCCAAAAAGACCTAGTAAAATGCTTGCAACATCTGCATTGTCCTGTGATCAGCAAATTCAGACCCTCACACTGCATCAATGAGGTGTCTTCACTTGAAAATTAGGGCTTTGAGAAAGCAGGATTTCTACCCTGTGCACTCATCTGCATAGAAAAAAAAAAGTGTGTGTGGGGGGGACACAGTAAGGTTTTACGCATCTAACTTAAAAGAAGATCCCATGTTTGCCTGCATATGAATATTCCTCAACATAGGGGAAGATACCAGCAGGTTAGCTTGCTAGTGCAGTTCTATCAGTGAACTTAAATTCAAAGCCAAGCCCAGAGCCAAAATACTTACTTTGAGTCCATCCTGTTTCTGTGAATGAATACACGAGAACTTAATAATCTAATTAATAATTTAATAATCTAACCTCATGAAGTTATAGAGGGCAAAGTGCAGGGTCCTGCACCTGGGGAGGGATAACCCCATGCACCAGTACAGGCTGGGTGCCAACCAGCTGGAAAGCAACTTTGCAGAGAAGGGCCTGGGGGTCCTGGTTGGACATGAGKCAGCAATGTACCCTCATGGCAAAGGCGGCTAACAGTATCACAGGCTGCATGAGGAAGAGCGTTGCCAGCAGGTCAAGGGAGGTGATCTTTCCCCTCTACTTAGCACTGGCAAGATGCATCTGGAGTGTTGTGATCAGTTCTGGGCACTCCAGTACAAGAGGGACATGGATTTACTGGAGTCAGCCCAATGAAGGGCCACAAAGATGATTAAAGGACTGGAGCATCTTATCAATGTATATAAATATTTGATGGAAGGGTGTCAAGAGGACTGAGTCAGATTCTTCTCAGCAGTGCCCAGTGATGGGACAAGACGCAATAGGCACAAACTGAAACACAGGAAATTCCACTGTAAGGAAAAAGGTATGTAAGCAAGCTTTCTACTGAACACTGCCTGCTGTGCACAGCACCACTTCTGCGCAGCAACAGGTTTGTTCCAAGAGAACCACTCCAGCAAAATTCAACCTCATATCACAGTTCACAGATCTGTTATAGTTTGTGCTGCATACTGTTTGATGGGTCTGGCCTCACATCCCTGTTGCCCCCTGACAAAGCCTGCAGTCTTTGGAAAGGTGTGAAAACCCTCTCACTGTCTCTCCCCCTGCCTCTCCCCCCCACCTTTCCACAGCAGCATTTGGGAGGCAAATTCTAAAGTCTTTCCAAGAATGAGTCCCAGAATACCCAGTTAATTCCCTTTGTGTCTGCTGACTGCATTTGCCTTTTAGCAAACCTCTTCCTTCTAGGGCACACGCAAGGACTGATGCTCCTTGAAGGGAAGACATTAAGCTGAAGAAAGAGGCTGAGCAATAGGTTCATCTTCTGTTTCTCTTGAGAGAATGTCCTAGGAAGAGGGCAAGAGGTCTCTTCTGACTGATGGAATTGAAGTTTGCAGTGAAAGTGGAGAAGGAGTCAGAAACAGTGAGGGATAACTTGTTATCAGTTTCACTGAAAGCCTGACCCTCCCTCCATCTTCTCACCTATATCCTCAGAGCTATACCATGACATACTCATGTCACTCACAACAAACAGACTCCACAGAGGCAGTTAATGTTACTATCATTTGATTGCATCCTTCTCTAGAAATGGGCCCCAAAAATATTAACTAGTCTGCTACCTGTAGTGGCAGTCTCCACTGTAACCACACTTAACCTTCAACCAGGTTTTGGCTCCTTTAGACAGTGCTGTCTCATGAGAATGGGTCTGTAAAATGGGCTAGTTAATCAGGCAGTTGCCTTCCCCTTCTCAATGCTTGCTGAGAGATGAGCATCCAAGGCCACCATAACAGCCGAAAGAGAAAGAAGGCTTGTTTTTAAACAAGCTTTGGTATGCTGTAGTACCCAGAGCTTTACACCTTAATATGAAAATGCAAGGACACAATTCTTGTCTGAATGTAATCAAGAGGAGCAGTGATACAAAAAAGTCAGAATATGAATTTCTACAGAAATACCTACAGGACTATCTCCCTTTTATTCTTCAGGCCCTCATTAACTAGTGTTTTTTAAGAGAAACTGCAATTCTTAAGTTCCCCTTCATGCACAAAAATAAACCCAAAGGCACAAGAGGATAGAAAAGGGCACAACGAAGGACAGATCTTGATATTCTTTAAATCTTACTCTAGATTAAGGCTTCAATAACAAATGTGAGCTAGTGATTGCTGCAAGCTTCTGCATCAGCAGGAAGCCTCAGGATTTCAGTGGAGGTCTGTGCAGGGAGCTGTCAGCAGGAACATTCAAAGAACACAGATCAGAGAAAGCTTTCCCTCTACCATGAGCTCAGCTATAATGATGTCTAAAGAAACAGCTTTAAAACAATTTAAGAGTGAAGTCTGCACTGCTAGAACCCACTGAGGCCCAGAGATACATTACTCTCCCACAACATCTGCTTTAGCTTACAACTCATGTCATATATGAGATCATCATATATGAGACTAGCAGCAAGGAGCTGTGCAGTGCCATTCAACACACCTTTTCAAGGGCTTGCTGGACAGAGCAAGGAGGAAAAAAAAAGAAAAAAAAAAAGGGAAGATTCAGATCTTACAAAGGACAAGTTAACTTCAGAAAGTGCACGAGGCAAGACAAGCAGCTTTCCACAKCTTGAATTAATCCTAAAGTACATGATTGCTATTTGACAGGATTCCATTGCAACTGGTCATGCTTTTGGGGAGAAGTTCCTATCTTTTACATGGATGTGTGGTGAAAGGGAGGCAACTAAAACCTAGTGTATTACTGTTTTCTGGTTGCTTTCCAGGCAGCTTCTTAGCTCTTCCAGAGTTTTGCAGTGCTTGGCAATGTCAGGAGCATCTCCATCATGAACAGGACAGCGGTGCACAAAGATGTCATACTGTTGGTAGGCATCTATAAGGTTTAGTACTCAGTACTTTAAGAGCTCTCCTCTGGTACTGAGCACAAATATATCCTGTGTCCCATAGTTTTTTTTAGTTCCTCTGCCAACAGATTAAGACACGTACAAATAAACAAAAGCTTATCAACCTTAAGGATAAACAGAGCTAAGATTATTAACCAAGCTACTTGGTACTGATTCTCCTCTTTAATCTTTAGGTTGGAACAGTAGGAGTCAACAATTTTGCTTTGAGCAGCATTTACTTCTACTGAAACGCTCCTGCATTTGCCTTCAGGTAACCATGAGAGGAATTTTCTCATGGGAAAAGGGAGATTACAGGTTTGTGACTCATCTTGGTCCTAGCTGTTTTGACAATGCCCTCTCCTGCGCATGGCTTAGCAAAGCTCCTAGTTACTGTGAGAGATACCCAGATGCCCATGCAGTTCCAGCCTGAAAAAAATCCTGACTACATAGTCTAGTAGTTGGTAGAGAATCCACATAGGAAGTGGTATTGCACAGTTGCAGGAGACATCCAGTATTTTAACAACAATTGTAATATGATGTTTGCTGTATCTCCAAGCACAGTTATCAAAGCTTGGATAGCCATAGCTGTCAGACATCCCCCCAGGAAAACTTCACAAAAACTGCTCTGCATTTTAACAACATCGCATGTTCAGAGGGCAACTAAAACAAAAAACAAAACAAAAAAACACACCCTACTGTAAAAATATAAATTTGAACACAACAGCACCACTTCTCAAAGTCAAGCCCTATTTTAGATACCTCCTATCTGCATCTTTAGGCCCAAATTAGGCAAACAGGAACTCCAGCAGTCTCCAGACTAAGCTGAGATAAACCTCTAGCCTGCAAGTAGTAACTTATGCTTTCAATTTACCTGCATGTTTTTCTTATCCATTGCCTGGAAATGAGAGGCAGTTATATGCTGACTAGATATGAGACTCACCTATACCTTTCTGAAGATTTCTTCTAACATCCTTAAACCTGCAAAAAAAATTGTGAATGAAGTTTACCATTCTAGGTAAGTGACATTTAAGAAATTACTACTACAACTAGGGGGCTGGGTCAGAAGCAAGCATACAAAAAAAGGCAGAAAAACCCAAACAAATTTCACTACACACAGCCACAGACAGTAAAATTCTTATCTGCAAATAGATTACTAGCACAAAGGACAGTTTAAACACCATTATCTGCTTAATATTATAATGTGATAGGATTAAAAAGATTGCCCCAGGTTTTAAGCTGCTATACGTTTTTCAAACGCAAAGTTTCAAATTTTATAAGCTGGGTTACATTTAAAACATAAATAAAAGGACTGTGTAAAGAGTACCAAGAGCTGTATAGCTGACTGGTGGGAAAGTCAGTTTCCCATTTTGCAATTCTCAGCACAAGCCACATTCAAAACTCCTTCCTTACTATTCAATCATCAGCATATCACAACTTCATTTCTTCCTACCCTCACGCTACCAGGGCATTTTGCAACTCTTACAGAATGCTCTGCTACTGAAATTCACAGCTACTGTTTGGTTTGTGACATGCAATTGCTCAAAATATTTGCACTGTGTCCTCCCCCACTCCACCTGGTACCCCACAGGCACACAATCTTTATGCCTGCTTTGGCTACAGCTGTAGTCGTGCATACCTTGGAAACACTCACTCCTTTCTGAAAGCACGGGATCAGAACACCGCAACCAAGAGCTGTATCGGTGGGGCCACAACTAGCTTTAGTGTGGCATTAATCCCAAYCTGCTGTTTCTCAGGCCTGGCTAATGAAAGTTGAGCTTAAGATAAAATAGGGAATGGTCACACTATCACTACCAGCAATTCTTATACCTCTTTTGTGACAACAGCAGATTCACCATGGTTGCAGTTTCAGCAGATAAAAATACAGTAAAGGGTATGTATTCATTTTTGTATTATGGCAATGGTAAGTAAACACTAGTGCAACCCAGATGTCTGAGGGGGTGCACTACAGGAATATCAATACAGAGACTGACCATAATTCGAGCATGATATTTCTTGTAAGGGAATCATTTGCCAGAGCAGTCTTGTCTCATTTATGTTGTTGTTTGTTATAACTAGTAAAATATTTGATTTTTAACGTAATTTAACTGACAAGGAAAGACAGCCAGATGACTGTGCATCAAGACATCCTCTAGATTAGCTTTGGTATTTCTTAAACATTTTTTCCAGTTGTAAGTTACAAAACAAGTCACTTCACTAAGTAAATAGAACAAGGATTTTTGGGGTACAAGGTATTATTACTCTTCAGCTTCAAACACACCTGAAAATTTCAGTGACTACTACTTATTTTGAAGGGAGCATAGTTCCAGGAACTTAGAAGAGTAGACAGGAGTCAAAGATAACCTAGCAGAAAAACAAAACAAAACACCAGAATGAAACATTTTAATAATTTGAATATAAGTAAGTACTAGACAGCCATTTTCAAGGAGAAAAGGAGAAGAGTTATCTATCTATGATTCAAATGTAAGAATYAAGCTTTTGCCACAAGGTATTCCAGTATTATTTCTACAAAAAACAAAGAAGGGTATCTGATGTTCAGTAGTATGCTTCATCACAACACTTTCTCTCCTCCCCTTTATCAGGGGTAAACAAATCCCTACATTAGCACCAAGACATTTGAGCTAGCATAACAGCAACTTGTAAACACTTTCAAAAACACATTTGGCACCATATCCACCAACAGTCCACCAGCACCGACTTAGTGAATTGCTTTTCATCCACATGTAACAAGGAGAATCCCATGTCTAAGGAACTTATTCATCAGTGCTTCAGCCTGAACTGCCCAGCTGCTTCAAGACCAAATTCTACACACTCTCAATCTTAGTTTTTGGATCAAATTCTAAGGACAGACACAACTGCGTATCAAAGGTGATTAAGAAACAGCATTGCCTTCAGATTTCCAATAGTTACACACAAGCCAAGGTTCAGACAGCACCCAGCACCCCTGTATCGCAGCATGACTTCAGCTGACCCTCAAGGATATTGCCAGTGTAACTGCGAGCTTTTCACTCATTTTGGAAGGTTCTCCAGAAGACCAGAACCCACTACAGGTTCCCTTGGGGCAGATAAATCCTGCTCCTGGAAGATGGGAGTTAATACAAGCACCTTTGTAGCTTCAATAGGGAAAAAAAAMCCCACTGCCAACTACGTGTATCTGCCCTAAAACTTGTCTCACCAGGAGAGCCAAGGGGGGGGGGGTCTGGTCCTCCACATCAAGGTCCTCATCAGAGGGGTCCAAACTGCCTGCCCCTGTCACACAGGGCCACAGCAGAAGGACAAGGAACTCACCTGGGAGCTGGAGCCCACTCTGCCTCCCTCAGCAGCACGGGAAGGCGGCCGGGGCCCAACCACCACCTTCCGCCGCCCACCGGCCACCGCCGGTTTGAACCGGCCTCGCCCCGCTCCCGCCCACCGGCGGCGCCTCATTGGCCAGGCGCCTCCCTCCCTTCGCCCAATGGCGAGCTGCCGCCCGCCGGCTGCACGGGAAAACCACGCGCGCCTGTCTGGCGGCTTCGCGAGGGAAGCATCCTGATTGGCGAAAAGCGAAGAAGAGGCGGGCCTTGGAAAAAAAAATCGCCGGCGGCCGGTGACCCTTGCGCTGATTGGCTGGGGGCGGCGCGGCGGGAAGGGGCCGTGTCGCGTGCGGAAGGTGCCGTTGAGAGTGGGGCTGGGGCTGCGCGGTGTGAGGAGCCGAGGCGGTGGCTGCCTGGGGATCCCCTCGCCACCCCTGCCTTTCTTTTCAAGCTGGCTGCACGTTTCTGACTGAAAAGTGGGTGGAAATAGGCCCCCCAACCCCAACTCCACCCACCCTATGCTGAATTGCTTCCAAATCCCCTCTGCCCTTTTCATCTGGGAAGCGGTTCCAGAGATAAACATGGAGCTGGGAAGTGCCCAGCGTACTTGAAGCACTCCCTAGACACCCTCCGCTCCAGGCTTTGATGTCCATCCCTCTCTGGCATGAGGACGGTCTTCCCTCTGCTGTGGTGTGCTTAGTGCGGATGGGGAGGGGGGAAGTGTTTGAGGGAAAGGATGACCCCTCCTACGAAGAGGACCCTTGGAGAAAGGATCCACATCCGCAACGCCAGTGTCCAGGGCTGAGAGACAGAGGTGAGTTTTCACACGTGACCCGTGTGAAAGGAGGGGTGTTCTTGAATTTAGTGTGTAGGGCTGCAGTTTGGTGGCCCCCTGGCTTGAGCACAGCTTTACTGTGTGACTTGGGCTCCCAAGGTACAGGGGAGCTTTCAAGGGGCTCATAAATGCCCTGCAGACATTTCGACTGGTCAGTTCTGGGTTCAGGGAAAACAGGATTTTCTAAAAGTAGAACACGAATGCTTGCTCTTTTAATGCATGTAATGTCAAATATTCTGACATCAGCGGGACATTAAGCTTCTGGGACTGTCAGAACCATACAGATGTGTAATAACCTTGCTGTTGGCGCAATTGCTCGTGTGGTTGATTCACAACTCCACCAACACATGGAAGGAAAGCTGAAGATGCCCCTGCTATAGGTTCTTGTTGTGATAGCTCCTGCTGGAAAATTGAGAGACTTCAAACAAACAAGATGTATCCCCATCCTGCCCTTGCCCCAGTCCTCTTCTCCAATGTTCCTTGCAAATAGGCTGTAGATTTTAGGGATATTGCATGGGCATTTTATCTCAGTCTAACTAGCTGAAAAGATGTCTCCAGGAAAACAAAGATTCTGGTTGCTTGATTTTAAGAGCTAGCCTTTGCCCACACCTAGGACCATTTTGATGGCCCTCTTTTGGAGCATTTCTGGTTTATTGAGCCAGTAACTCTGGTACATTAATTAGCAGAGAAAGTGCATTAATTGATAGTGAGGAATTTTGTTTTAAAAATGGTCTTAAAACTTTTTAGCATCTATGCTTAGACATTAGTGGGACTGTGCGGTGAGGGAGCCAGACRTGAATAGTGATTTTGGCATAGAGGATAATGTAGGGTCCTGGAGACTCTCAGAGATGGTGTTTGAAGTCAAAAGAATGGCTGTATACAAATTCCTTARGTTTGAGTGTGGTGGGATTCTCGACAGGAGGATTGCAAGTCCTCTAGTTGCACAAGGCTAGAAATACATTTTAGTTCTACATTAGCAACATTCATTCTACAGCCAGAAGTGTTAAAGAAACCTGCCTGAGAAGTGTTGCTGAAGCAAATTGCTTTGGATCACAGGATTTAGGATAGGTTCAGGGAATGAAGGAACAAATGACAAGAGGATCAAGGAGAATACCAATTTATTCAAGCCCAGAAGATGACAGCACATGTACAATAATTACATTACCGGGCATCATGGAGAATTAAACCAATGTGGATCTAGAGGTTGGTGGCTCAGGCTAAGGTGAGAAATGGGAAGAAATAAGACATAAGAATCAACGCAACACAAAGCCAGCTAGCCACCGTAGCTGTGAATATCGTTTTGTAACTTCTACAGCTGCTGCGTGAAGATATGCTTTTTATTTCTTTTGACTGTCCTTTTTAACTTTGGTCCCTTTAGAGATCATGCACAATACTTGTACTTTTGATACAAATGTGAAAATTTGCCATATTTTATTCCCCGTGATTAGTTTTGCCTGTTCATGGGAAAGGTGTTGTAGATTTTAATTCTGAGGAACGTATTGTTACGTAAGCAGTGACAAGAGATTCATGAATACATAAATATAGCAACAGTAATAATGGTTCTGATTATCCTTTGAAAGGATCAGAGGAATTCTTTGGAGTTTGGATACCTTCATGCAATAGAAATCAGTATAGTATTGCATGAAATCTAAAASAGTATTAACAGCTGAGAATGCCAGTGAGTCTTGCAAAATGTGAGGATTGAGCTTGGGGTCTATTGTCACAGAAATGAATAGATGTAGTATGCCAGTGTGAAATCTGAAGTAGGTGTAGAAAACAGGATAGAAAATAAATGGCAAATATGGTGTTTATTAGCTGACTACCTGTAAGAGTTGTTTTTACATTAAGCTGTTTCGCATTATGTCAAGTCGTAATGTACTAATGCATCTAAATTACAGTTTGTTCATGAGGTATCTTAGATGAAAGACTAGCAGGTAGTGGTCTGCAATAAAGTGGTACATTTAAGCAGTCCTTTTGGCATATAAAATGGCATTCATCAATACCAAGGCTTTTCCTTCTGAAATTTTAAAATTGTTTATAGATTGGAGGCCTGTGCAAAGTGAGGAAAAATACTTGTGGTATGTTGAGGGTTGAAATATATAGCTTGGAAGATTTATTTCATTGATGAGAGATGCTGATGAAGAAAGTATACTTTAACTGGAATTTTAACTGGACTTTTGGGTCAGAAACTGCTCTCTACAACAGCCTAATGGGAGTGTGTAACAAAGATGGACCACACTCTTCTCAGAGGTGCATAGTGGAAAGACAAGCAGCAGTGGACAAAAGTTGGAACATGGGAAGTCTGTGCTTGACATAGAAGAAAATTGTTTGCTGTGAGATTGACCAAACATTGGAAGAGGGGGCTGGAGAGGCTGTGGGATGCCTGTCCCTGGGGATGCTCAGGTCTTGACAGGGCAAGGCCCTGAGCAGCATGCTGCACCCGGACCTGCTTTGCGCAGAGACTAGAGACCTCTGGAGGTCCCTTCCGACCTGCATGATTCTGTGATTCCGTAAGTCTGGGTGGAAGAGTAGTTAGGGAATGTTTGATGGGCATTTTTTTATTCTAAATCATTAGCTTGCTTGCTTTACTTGGATTTTATTCTTTTTCTTCTTGTCACATGTTCCTGCTCTGTGCTTTGCTCTGTGTGGATAAACCCTTTTTCCTGGTGCAGAACTCCTCTGCTTGCCAGGGGACTCTATGCCCACTTATGCTTTGTTCACTTTCAATATCTTCTCTGTGTAGGGGCAATATCTTCTGTGTTAAACAAATGCTTAACATGTAGTGGGGATGTTACGGTACCCTAAATAAATAAAATTTTTTCTTTTGCTAACACAGAAATACCAAAGAATGGTTGTTATTGGTAAAAGCTGATATCTTACTGGTTCTGTTTGCCCTGATTCATGTATCTGTCTTTTGTGCCAGGTATTGTAATACCTATATATCATATTCAAAGATAAGATTCATACCAATTGTTTCTGAAAATAGCTTTAATACTTTCTTTAGTCTGCATGAGTTGTATCATCCCAAGGATTCATATCTTAACGCAACTCATTATTGCATTGCATGTTCATGATGATCTTTAAGTTTGAGAAAAAAACCTTGACAACAACAACCACCAAAAAGAATATTAGTGCTAAGTTTGTGCTTACATGGTGGCTGATCAGGGTTATGCTTTTTTTTTTTTTTTTTGAGAGAGAGAATAACATTACATGACATAAGACACTTATGCCGCTAATGCAGTAATAAATCCCCTCCTGGAAGTATTAAAAAATAATTTACAAAAAGACAGGTCAAACAACAAGATTTTCCAAGGAGCCCCATATTCCAGGCTCTAAATGCAAGTATATAAAATGGATTTGTGGTCTGGCAGCACAGTATCTATATAAAATTTGTAATGTAAGAAAATGGTGCATGAAAATCTGGACAGATCTGGTGGGTTAGCTAAGAAATTTCTCACGGACTCAACTGTGACTGCTGTGAAGGCAATCCTATACAAAATTATTTGTTTTTCAGGTCATTTCTATTTCTCATTTCTCAGCAAACAGTCAAGCTGCTGAGGGCCAACTAGCTTTCAAATGTTACTCTGGTTTAAACAGACAGATGGCACTCAAGTCTGCGTGCACCAAATCAAAGACAAAGTGAAGATATTCATACCCTGAATTTATACCCTGCCGTATGGGTAGCATTAGAATTCTGAATGCCAGACAAATAAGGTTAAGCCTAACCTGGCTTTGCTGTCCTTAGGAGGAGCCCTTGTCCCTGGGGACAGTGGAGTGGTTCACATATGTAGTATCTTCTGTCTTCTATTCTGCACTTAGGTTTCCCAGACAAATTAAATAATTGATTTACTTCAGATAAAAGCCAGTGATTGAACTAAAATTTATGCAGTGGAGACAGACAGAGACTAGAGTGAAAAAAGAAGTAACTTTATGGTATAGAGTCACCACAAGTATCTTGTTCAAAGATAAACCTTTAACAAACAAGCTATATTATTTTCTGCAAGGAGCTGAAATGAGATCTGGAGTGTGCAAAAAACCATGATTATTTTCATTGGTAAGATCACTGGTAATTGRTTATTCCAAGCAAAGCATATGTAATGCTGAAGACTTGTTAGTCACCTCTCAGTATCTCAGTGTGTATCTCGGTTTCTGGAAGTTGCTTTTTAGTAAAACTAATTAATATATCTAGTGTTCCAAGAGATGTACTGTAATGTCTTTGGGTGCATACCACTGGTGATATCATCAGAAGATGCCACGGGAACATCATTTCAATTTTTCAGATTGTTTTTGGAGGAAAAAAACATAGATGGAATACAGTTTCAGAACTTTCAGTCATCTCTTTTTCCCCCCCCCCCAATACTTATGCTCACCCAGTTCATTCTCATGTCAATGTACAGTGTCTGTTTTCCATGAATTATGGTACAAGAATGGTTTCCTCTGTAGGCATCCAACACAAGATGCATGTTCAAGAACAGCAGCTGACAACTAATTAAAAATACTTGACTTTCAATTGTGTATTTGCAGAAAACCCAAACACCACTACCTTATAAGGCTTGCACTGTGCCTCCAATGAGGAAATCAATGGAAAGTTCTTATCATGTGAGATAAAATTGTGCCAGGTTTGGGGAGACATTTCTGACTTGAGACCCAAAAGAAAATTTAGAATTGCAAGCACAATTTTAGGAGATTCCATGTTATTACTCAGTTCTTGAGCTATGCTTGAGTACGTTTTGGTAAGGTTTTGTTACAAAACTCTGCCAATAAAACATTGACAGCTAGAAATGTATTTGAATGGCAATTGTCTGCTCCAAGCCAAAGTGTTTGCTGAAGGCAGATTCTTTGCAAGATGTGTTATTTCAAAAAATCAAGGAACTACCCTCCTCATTCATATTTTTTGAGGGAAATTATTTTTTCTTCACATGCATGTGGTTTTTCATTGCTTTCCATCACAACCCAAATTCATTCATGGCAGACAGCAGGCTGGAAACATAAAACTCATTGATTGGCTGTCTTTTCTGTCAATAGAGCTTCAAAAACAAAATTTCTCTGTAGCTCTGAATAGAAACACTCTGCCTGCTGAGAACAGTTGCTGGCTTGTTAAATGACTTACTTGTGAATATAGTGTTATATGATGCTGCTGCCATAGAACTGAATTTATAGATTGTTTTGCAAGGATAGTAGCATGGAGTTAAGAGTTGAAAGTAAGGCAGAGGGGGTTAAGCTCTGTCTAGCCCTATAAATCCTACTTGTCTATTGAATTAAAACCAGAACTGAGATTTGGCCCTAAAGCTGGTGATGAAAAACAGTGTTGTAGAGCAACTGCTGAGGACACAGGTAAATAAATTAGTATTCCATGCAGTTTTATAACGGTTACTCTGAATTGTTAGAAGAGATGAACTTCTGCTTTTCTAGGAAAGGGTGCAGTCCTACTTTTATTGAGACTAATGACATACGTGTCACTGGGATCAGGATAAATTTACTTGCAGTCTTCATGGCAAACCCCTGTGTATTCTGGATTTAAATGTGAAGTCTTGTAGAGCTAAAATGAAGGTCTAGTAATATTTGGAGTAACAAATTGTGTTGTCCTGTGTAGTTGACCCGAAATGGTACGTATTCCTTGTTCTGCGCTTCTATAGAGGAGTGAATTTCCTGCTTTTATCACAGTTCTTGCATACTTTTTCTGTTTATGTTAAATACACAAAAGTTATACTTATTGTGGTAAAGAAAGTCTCTGTAATGGTGTTTTATTTTTTTCTGTTTCCATGACTACTTATTTCTACAGTCTTCTTTCTACATTCTTGAAGGATACATTGTAACAGTAATGATTCTTTCAAAGCAGGATTTTCACCACTGCTGGATTCATTTTGTTTAACGCTGAAATTACCTGTTAAATGGAGTAAAAATTACAAATAGTTTTAATTTACAGTTTTTAGCACAGTGGGATTTGATTATGATTTGAATATACAAGCATTAATAGATTGCAAATAATAATAGCAGCTGATGGAAACAATATGGCAGATGAAACTGCAACAAATTGCCTATTTCTGCTCCAAAACAACTCATTTGTGGATATCCACATTGCATTGTGTATGCAGTAGCATATTGCATGTGCAACTATTTGATTTAAAAGATAAAATATCATGTCTGCAACAAATATGGTGTTGCCTTTTGAGCTGAGCATCGAACATTAGTCATTGACATTACCAATATGAGTATTGTTTATTCCAAGGTATTATCTGTTGTCATATAGATCTTGTTCTTTTCATTGTAGGGACCTACTTGTTCTTCCTTATCATTTGAATATTCCTTCATGTCAAATAATAATAACTGCAAAACTTTTGGAGGATAGAGATCCTGCATACAAACAAAATTAATTGAATTCTGTTTGATTTTCTTTTTTTTTTTTTGGTATTTGTGTCTTTTGATGAATGTGAAGCTTCAAAGAAATGATCAAAATGGGGCATGGCAGTGACTGCAGAAAAGAAGGAAAGCATGAAGAAATCAAAAGGAGAGCTTTGAGGGCCAAGTTTTCAGCAAATAAGGTTGCCACATTCAGTAGCTATTCTGGTTTACACTAATTGAAGATCATACTCTCTTTAGGAAATATTATTTTTGCTTTATTTTATCAGTTTCCTAGATAATTCATTCCTATTAAACACTGATACAGCTAATATAAAACTGCACTTTTAAAATTCAGATCTCCTTTATAGTAAAGAAGCCGAAACAGAAAACATTGTGCATCAATGACACTGTCTTTTTAATGCACTTTCCAAATTGCTCACAGCAAAGCTAAGGTGGCCAGCCTGAAGCTAGGGCTCTTGTGTGTTTCTGGCTTGCTCTTCCAAACGTTGTCTTTTCAGTGATGTTAAATATTTGGTCTATGATAGCACAGGTTTTTGCAGTGGAGATTATATAAAATCCCAAGCAGACAGCTGAGTTATTACTTCATTCATTGTGAAAACAGCAGGAGGTGAAGTTTTGATTAAGTGCCTGTGAAATAATTTAATGAACTGTAACGAAGGTAAAGGAACTAAACCAAATATTTTAAAAAATGAACCTGTGTTTAAGTTACGTTTAAAGTTTGACAGTCCAGGAAAGGTTTTGAAGGCTCGGGCATAGTAAAGATTTTTTTAAAATTAAAATGCTAGTGAGTGGAAGTGTTATAAGAACACAGAATTGAATGAATTTACATGTTTTCTTGCTCTTATGTAGTTTTTCCTTTTTTCTTTTCAGATAGTTTTAGGAAAATTAGCCGCAATCTTGTCGAGCAGGGTGACTTATGAGATGATTAAAAATGCAACTCAGAACAGAAAAGTATGAGACTAAGAATGGTCACCTCTTGCAACTTGTAAAAACTATTTTCAAGGGACTTGCTTTGGGAGGGCAGAGAAAAGAAGGGAGGATGTTGAAGTCAGTACAGTGGATTGGTGACTATACATTCAGTGACTGAACTATATCGCTCTCTCTTGCTGCTTGTGTCTGGGGATATGCACAGAAACCATAAGAGACACAGGTTAAAGCACTGGATGCAAAGTCAGAGGATTCTTTCTTTTCTTAGATCTGTAGTCATTCCTCTTAACCTGTTCCCTTAAACTGTATGTTGCAAAGTTGGATTTGCCCTGAGGATGTTAGATGTTACTGGATATAAGTTAGTGGAATGAGTCCAAAAAATAAAAATGCATTTTTGTGAAAAATAAAATAGAAAGACATTTTATTTTGAAGGTTTTGAAATGCACCTGTTTTTTCCATTCACTCACCTTAAATTGTTAGTGAAAAAGTATTCAGAAGTGTTTTGAAACAGTTTGGGAAATTTTTTCAATTAATTAAAAATCAAAATTTGATCAAAAGTTGCCCAGCTGGCCTAGGAAGATATATCAGAAACAGGAAGTCCTATTTGACTCCCGATTCTTACTTTTATATTTGAGAGTTTAGGAGCAACAGGGTTATCAAATAATCTCATTAAATCTCTTGTATAACACAAGCTAATTAATTTCACCTAGTCATCTCCATAGTATGTCCAAAACCTCTAAATAGATAAAAGGATGGCAGTCATCAGAAGACTAAGCTGGGTGGTAAAGGCAAAGAGATCAAAGTGTCATACACGCCTGAAGGCTGTGCAATGGAAGAAAAATGACTGAATGAATTATACCTATATGCTGCCAGCAGGTATGTCATTTATTTTGCTGGGTGTCTACTCATTTCACTTCAGAGAAAATCATCCTGGCTCAAAATCTGATGATCATAACATCCATAAGCAAAATGCATCACTCAAGAACACTTCATCCAGCCCATCTGAAGCCCCATCTCCAGCTGAGGCCAGTGCTTTATGAAAGCATKCATATTAGCTCAATAGTAAACTTTTGGGGAGACTGAGATTTTGCAATCTTCTAGTTAAATATTTCAATTCCAGATCCTGCATACAGTAATCCACAATTCACGTCAAATGTATTTAGTCCTTCCCCTCAGCATGAGGATTCGGTTTCAGTCCAACTCACATTTTTAAGTTATTTTAGGCTTGATCAGCATTTAGATAGAACACATCGTAGGAAGACTCAGCAAAATTTAGCTGAAAGTATCAACTGTTATGTTGGCAGGTCTCATGGAGTCTGTGGTGCTGACTATCACAGAAAATATTTGGGGGACCAAAACAAGTAAAAAAAAGCCAGATTACTTGAACAGCAGAGTAGAGTAGAGAAAGCTATTGGAAGTTAATAGATATCCATTAAAGATGCTTTCATGTTTAGATGAAGGAAATAAAAAAGCAAGTTAAATATAAGATGATAGTAACACAGCTAAAAAGATTTTGAGGAACAACTCCCTGAAGATACAAGAACTACTAATATGCTTTTTCCAGTCACATTGGAAGCAGGAAAACTTGCCAGGGAATTTTTATGGCCTGTTGTTGACTGTGGTGTAAGAGGAATTCTTAATAAAGATAAGGTCCAATTTGAATACTAAATGAATTCTTTGAATCAGTGTTCATTGCAGAGTAGCTTAGGGATCTTCCCAGACTAGAGACTTTCCTTATGCAAGATGTTCCTAAGGAAGTGCCTCAAATCATAGTGTCAGTAGAAGAGGTTAAAAAAAGAAAAGAAAATGAACAATAAATTATTAGAAGCGGAAGGTGTTCCCTCAAGAATTTTAAAGTTATCTGATAATGAATTCACAAAATGACTCTGCTCTGCTACTACTTTCCGTCTCTAAATGGAATTGATATCAGTGGGCTGGAAGGTGACAAACATTAAGCCAGTTTCTAGAAGGATACTAAAAAGGATCCAAGAAACTAGTGAGGGTTGGACTACCATATTAAGTTGGTTCAAACTGTAATAAAAATAGAAGTAATAGGCACTTGGGTAAGCAAGATATAATGGCAAAGAGTAAACAGTGCTTTTATAGAGGAAAATCAGGCCTCACAGGTCTGTTAATAGTTCTCTGAATGAGTCAAGAAACATGTGAATGAAGCTCATTCAGTTGCTGTAGTGCAGCTGAATTTCTCAAAAGCTTTTGTTAGGGTTGAGAAACTTAAGTGCTGTAGGACTGATTAACGAGCAAATCCTCTCATATATCAATAACTAGTTCCAAGACAGGACACAGAAAGTAAGAGTTAGTGGTTAGTTTTCGGAATGTAGAGAAGTTATTGATGGAGTTGGAACCTCTGGAGTTCAATATAAGCAAAACCGATCTTGAAAAGTGCATGAATATTGGAGTTACAAAGTGTGCTGAAAATAAGTAGTCAGAATAAAAACTGACTGCAGAGAATTATAGATGGATCTCACAATATGGTAAGATGGCAGAAAAATTTCAGAACTGATTAATATAAAAAAATACATGCACAGAAAACAACTCTTATTTGTACACAATCATCAGTCCTTTATTAGTTACTAGCACTCAGGAGGAAGATTTTGAAGTCACCAGGAATAGTTCTCTTTATATTTTAGTTAAGCTCAGTGAATGTAAAAAAGGCAAATGGGAAGTGGGAATTCTTAAGAGAGGACTGGAGACCAAAATACAGAAAATAAAATTATGCCACTATATAAATCTGCCTTTTGTAATAGGATTGTAAACATCGGTTTTAAAATCCAAACTCACACTATTGGTTCTGCCCTCCTAAATTTCCCTTGCAGTTCTTAGTGTTATAGCATTCAGAACTTGAATGATACTGATTTAGGGTAAGACCAAAGTATAATCATGCTCTATTTCATTGTCCTCTCTTCACATGCTCTGATGAAGGAGCTAGCAGCTAAGATCATTTTTCAGAGTGTGCCTGGAAGATTTATACCTGTTGCTCAGTTTCTTTGGTGTTGGGGAAATCCTGATTTCTGCAGGGTAGTGGGAAAAATTCACTTGTGGGTAGCTCCTTTGGTGCAATTCTGTTGATTACAAGAATGATTTTGGCCCACTCCCATTGCTGAGTTGTGTGTCTTCTTGTTCCACTCTGTGGTTTTAGATTTATAGGCTTATTATTTGCAAGCAAGTTTCAGAACATTTAAGGTGAAGCTGCTTCATAATGTATTCTAATACTTATTTAAGAATGTTATCTTATCAAGCAATCTGTGTCTTTCCATATGAGCCTTGAAGGCTCTGAATACCGACTTTGACAAGGAAAAAAAAGGCCTGTGTGCAGTGAAGGTAAGCAAACCAACCCCAGCCTTCCTGCACTCAAGAGTTGTGTACCAACTTCAGAGAGAGGAGAGGGAGGGGGGAGTGAATAATTTTCCTCCCATACCTGGCAGGATCTTACCTTGGAGTTACAGTTCTGTGCCCACTGGCACTGCGGAGCCCAGGGGGTTCACGCAGAGGTGTGCTTGTGAAAGAGGGAGCAACTCCCTGACTGCGAAGCTGCAAGGATCTGCAAAGCATCTCTGGGCCAGGAGCTGTAGTAGCTTTTCGGTTATGTGAAGCCTTCAAAAGGCTTTGTAAAGGTAAGGATGATCCTACCCGGTTTTACTGTCGCATAACAGTAGAGGGCGGTCTTGTCTTAAAAATTTTGACTTTACACGCATCAATGCCTTTCTTTTACAAATTGTTGCAGAAAGAATGAAGGTTTTTATCTCTAGAAACATATAGGATCAAATGTCTGTATTATTCTCTGTAAATGTTATCTTTGTTAAAGATACTTGTGGTAACTATCAGGTTTACACCACACAGAAACATTTCTCTATATTTAGTGAGAATTACTGAAGTAAAACCATTATAATACTGTTGAAGCAAATAATAAAATCAATGGTGTAAGAACACTATAAAAGTCTGCTGTAATTGGGTCATACCCAAGAAATAATCTGAAGTTAACATTTTTAAGACTTAGAGAAAAAATATTAAAATATTTTAATTCATGAACTGATAATTATTATTTAATTTGGTCTGCTACCTGAAAAACAAGTAAATACTTTGTAAATGTATTTTGTGAAGTTTTTCATATTAAAGGTATCTGGCCTTCATCTGTATACATGGAGATGGTTGGCTGCAAATTGAGGCACTAATCCAGCATTTAGTATTCAGGTGGTTAGTTCTGTTTACACAGACTATTCGTATGGATATGGACAGTTTGCATGAGTAAAAGCTAAAAGATTAATGCTTAAGTTACCCAGACACACACACACACACACACACACACACACACGACTGAGTAGATAGTTGTATTTGTGAATATTTTTGCTGGTTTTTTTTTTTAATTATGTCTTTAACACATTCCTTTTATTTTGCATATCACTTTGTATTCCTAACACGTCAGCTGGTGACTAGTGCGCTAAAACATTTGGCCACTGTGAAGGAGAATGACTGAACTACTGCAGATGGCCTGCCTTGATAAACTTCTTCGTGAATTAATCTGTTGCAAATGCCCTTAGTCTTCCAATTGTGTTTTCCTCTCACAGTCCTGTGATAGTTCCCTATGGCTCCGGGATGGAACAATCCTGGGCAGTAAAGAGATTGAGATAATGACAGTCCATGGTGACAGCAGGGCTGGCAGAGCCAGCCTGGGGGAAGAAAGACACATACTTGCCAATAGAAATACCTCCATCCTTTGGGAATTGTAGCTTGGGAATCAAAGCTGACCTCATAGACAAGAATGATGGAGAACAAGCTTTTGATTTATGACTAGATGAAGCTCAAAGTCTGCCCTTCTGATCCTTCTTTACAACACACCTTTTGTATTTTATATGAGCTCTTTCACTTTATTCTCGGAATGTTATCTTCTGGGGTATCATCTTTAGGTCTTTCAGTTTCATAATAGTTCAGTCATCTCCTTCCTAACAATTTTTTTTAATGAAACTAAAATCCCTTTTTAGTATCACAAATAAACTAGCCATTTATATTTTACACGACTGAGCTGCTCTGCTTTTTGTTTGTTTTCTGGATTCTCCTGAAAGCTAAAACCATATTTGCTTTCAAGACTATCTACTCATCTAGGGAGACCCATTTGCACTCATTGGTCCTCGATTGCCTCAAGTGCTTATTTGCACTTGAATATGAAACAGTGGTATTTTTGTGCCTGGTGACAATACTGAAATTTATGGGCCAGATCCTTAGTAAGGTGTTGATCTCAGCTGAGTTCAATGAAGCTATGCTGCATTTCATTGCTAATCTCTAATTAACGCAGCTATGATAATGATTAGATCAATATATCTTTCTGTTAGGAAGTGTATTATCTACTGTGGGGTCACTCTGTCTTATGGGTTTTAACCAAAATCGTGAACTCTCTGAAAGTATTAAAAATATGAAGCTGGGTCTGAATCTTTTTAGCTTGTTCTTGTCCAAATTATCCACTGTTCATATTTTCTTAATCTTTGCTATGTCCTCTGTGACAAGGAATAGAAAGGGCATAAAAAGTATGTACAATGGTGTCAGTTATAAATGCGAAAAACTATGACAGCATAAGATCAAGCACAGGTTTCTAAAAAGGAATGTTTCTGTGCATCAGCAGTGTTGTATCTGTGTTTAGGGTGCTTGTATTTCCATATGTCTGTCAGTCTGTCTGTCATCTGCCTGCCTGTCTTCCTGACTTATATTACTGTAGATAAATATGCTCCATTGGTGATTAAAAGGAAGTGACCTCATAAGTTTGTCTTTTCAACCACAAAGGTTTGGTTGTAACGTGACATTCCATCCGATTACTCTGGTTTACACCAAATTCAACAACTTGTGGCCTGCAGATACTCAGTATAAAGAGCAGAAAGGGACTGACCTTGACAACCTCATTTCTCATTCCTTTCTTGTTATAGGTAATATAGCTGAAAATGTGGTTTTAATTATAGTACTAATGAAAACTGAAAATCCAGACAGACACTTGACAAACTCTGGTACGCTTTATATTACATTTGTGCTAACTACAAAGTATCCAGCTGGGTGTAACATTATATCTCTTTTCCTTGAGCATCCGCCTGACTTAAGCTGTATAATTAATGTGTACTTTGGCTGGAGGTCAGCTTACAGTTGGTTTTTTAGAATTTTTACATTTTTTAAGATGTTGTAATGAAACGAATATGTTTATTACCTCTGTGCCTGCATTCTCCAGGGGGAGTTAATACCTGTGGAGGAGCACTGGCTGGAAGAACTTGAATAAAATGCCTCTGCCAGCTGAATCTGAAGCATCAGAAGTCTGTTTTCAAAAGTAGGTGTAAGAAATAAAATCAAAGAATGTAATCTTCACAGATGTGTTTAACTTTGATTCACCTCCTTTGTATGGTTTGTTGCTTTTAAGTTATGACACTGATAGACAATTGCCCAGACTAGAGATTGTGAAGGGATTTCTTTTATTTCTTTTCTTTTTTCTTTGGGAAGGACTTTGTTTTCAGAACTAACCAATGAGAAACTGATGTTCTCAACTAGAGCCAAAAGCACTAAAAGCAGGTTCCCTGAAAAGCCCCACCAGTGCACCTTGCTCCTGACCTGTCTTAACTGTGGTATTCCAGTCAGGCATCCCACTAGCATGTGTATGTTATCGTGTTAAATTAAATAGTGGTTTTCATGATATGGACAAATGCTCTCTTGGGACCAGACTGAAATTAGCTTTGAAGCAATTTTATTGTGACATAAGGCAAAGTTGAAATTGGGTTGCAAAAGATAAAAATCCAAAGACTTACATTACGTTGCTGTTCACAAGGACCTGCTCTGGAATCTGAAAATTTTCTTAACAAAAATATTAGTTTGATTCTTATGCCAAACATCCAAAAAACATTTCTGACATGAAAGGAAATGGCTGCAGTACAGCCACATTCACAGTGGTGGCCTCAAGGTGTTACTCTTAGAAATGAATACATAATGATTTTCGAATGACCTTTTCTGGCATGTTCATGTGGCTATTAATGTAGATTGATAGATTTTGCAAATGGACAAGAAGCCTATCTACACAAGCTATCTACAGCTGCACTTAAAATTTATTTGCTGATACAGATTTCTGAGGAGAGTTTGATTTTCTTTAGCAGCGTCAAACTGTTTCCGTTTCTCACTTTGTGATCGCAAAGTCAAACATGGATGCAAAAAACAGTTTCTTCTGAAAAATTATTCGTGAGCAGTTTTGTTAATGTTTAACGTACTTTTGAAAGAGATACTGATTGCATCTTATCAAAAGTTCACCCCAAAATAGTGGTGCTAACAGGTGATAATGTTTTTAAGTATTGCCTTTCTAAAAATGTCTGGTGGGTACAGTTCTTTAAATACTCTACATTGCCCTGGAAAATATTTTGGAATATATGATGGTAAGGTGATATTTTTCCTTTGTTCAAAGGACAGGAGAGATTTTGGAAATAACATTTATGTATGTTTTGGTAAGATTTAGAAGCCTTGCCCAAATTCAAGCTCTGTAGGACCAAATGCTGCACTGACATGCGCAGTAAGAGATAGCCTTTGTTCCAGGGGGCCTGTAATCTAAGCAGATAGGGCAGACAAACCCCAGCCCCCATTTCTACTGCCACGGCTTAACTAGTTTTCATAGTGTCTCATGAGTGTCCATTTGGCATGAGGAAGATGCACCGGCATCAATTAAAGGCATTTCCCATCTCAAAGAGGAAATAACACCTAGTCTCCAGTTAGTAAACAGTTCAAAAAATGAATTAAACCAGATGTTGCTGAGCTCTTGATATTGACACACATGGGAGTGCAACCTTTAAAGTGTCCCTCCTGTGGCCCCTCTAGTTATATTAAGATCTTATTTCCATCCTATAAACATTTAGTAGAGTGATTGAGCAACAGTACCTAATTCATATCCCATGTTATACAGAGAAATGTTCATAGCTGCGTTGTTTCTTGAGTGAAAGTGTGCTGGGTGGGTAACGTAATATCATTTATTTGTTATTCATTAACATTTACTAAAGAGACTTACGGGAGAGAAGTAGCTGAAAGGGTTTGATGTTTAATATTTGTGCATTATTATTGTTTGGTTGCCTTTTCCCTCAGTAATTTGRACTATATTTCTTATTCACCTTACCCATTCAATTGAATAGTCCCATTAGCCTTAGTAGAACTACTGTAACTATTATCTACCCTCTGATTTTATCCTCATTATCTGATATTTTCAACTCATGATTTGGAATCCAGAGATTAATGCTGAGACATTAATTCTCCATTTGGCATCAAATACTAAGCACAGGCAGGAGAATAAATTCTTTAGCAGAGCGGCTTGGTATTTGCTGGACAATACAGAACAAATTAACCGGGAATTTTATCGAGGATAAAAAAAAAAAAGGATGTSTTTCTGCCAAGAAGCTCTTTTCGTAACAAAATAAAATAAGACTTTTTTTGTGTGAGTATGGGGTTATTTCTATCCTTGAGGGAAGGCAAAGGCAGAGAGATGGGTTATGTACTTCTGACTGAGGGCAGTGAGACAGAGGAGACTGATAAAGAGTTAACAGGTCAAGATTGGGTCCGGTTGTGTTGTGGATGGGGGCAATATGCTGCCGTGTGACTGTGTCCCTGCATATAACCCAAAGAATACTCTCTGTGTTGGGTAACACTAGTGGAAGGAGGGAGGTACCACTTTCTTAGCCTCTCCCCCAAGAAGTCCAGGCCTGTAAGTGATAAATTGTCAGCAATGGGYGTGGTGTTGTGTGGTCCTGGTGTGGAAATAAGTCACATAATTAAAAGTAAGAACAGTTAACTGATGAAACTTCTTACCATGAGATGTAATGGGTTCTTTAAATCAAGACTGGATATTTGTGTCRTCTACTGTCAAGCAAACATAAGCTGATGAGCTTGATGCAAGAATAAATTGCTGTATTCTGTGGTTGTATTATACAGGCAGTGGGTGAGATGATCATCCTCAGCTTTCGATCCTTAAAATTCTGCAAGAACAGGGAATTTAAGGGCTCTTTTATCTCCCCAGAAAACATTTTCTGTAGCAATAAGATTTGCCTTGAGAAAGCTCTGCCGCCACCTCTCGTGTTCCTCACTCCTGTGGACAGCTCTCTGTACCTGGGAAGTGCAAATATTTAGGAGTTTGGTCATGTTCAGTTCCATGGAAAGATCTAAGAGATGGTTTGGAGGAGGCCTGAATCTTAAACTGGATCTGCACTGGATGCACTTTTGTTTTCAGTGTTGGTGGATAGCTGCATTTTCAGCTCRTTGGTAGGTATTTTCCTAAGGTTTGGACTTTCATTTCTGTCTAGGGTGTTGCACTAACCGAGCCTTAACAGCATGAGATTCTGGGGTTTCAGAGCCACAGCCTCTGTGCTAGAATTGAGGGCCAGCTGCAAGTAACCTGCCCAGTTGCAMGTAATAGGAAAAGCATTTCTCTTTGTCGTAGCTCTTTGGATTTCCTGCGCTGAGTCCRGAGGACTCTAAAGCTACACCTGTGCATCTTCGTGCCAGCTGTGGGGCTGCCTTCTGTAGTGACAGGCAAKGAGATGTTCCTAGGTAGCTCTTTGAGTTGTCTCTTCCACCTTCATCTCCTTCTGAGAGCAGCGTGGAAATGGGCACAGGGCTTCCATTGAATTTCTTGGAATAAAATGGAAATAGTTTACTCCAATGCAAGGCATTAGTCAGAGCTCTGTAATCATCAAAAGTGGTYTGCATTTGGCCTTCTCTATGTCAGCATTATAAGGTAAAGCTATTCTGGGAACATGGAAGAAGGTGTTAAAACTTCTGTTTYGTCCATACATAACCACATCACAGTATTACACTTATGATGTGCTATGTATGTTTTGGATTAATCGCGTATTTATAAAACCTACAAATACAGAGAGAAAAAGGTTATTGAGGGTCACCATGACAGCACCTTGCACAATATCTTCCATTCTAAGTTTTGGTTTGTTGATGTTCATGCCTTTGATTTAGATTGTGCAGCAAATGGAATTTATGGGGGTAGATTTCTCAGATGGAGTGGTGGTTTTTATCATATAACATTTCAGAGGAATGGATGGAGGAARATTGAGAGAGTTTGCTTTTATGTAATTGGAACAGTATTGGAAAAAAGTTAGATCTGTCCAGAATAAAAACACAGATCTACATGCCTTACTTTACTTTATTGGAGCTATAGTTCTCTAGGAAATGAGATGTTTCTATGCATGTTCCTAAATATTTTGTATGTAGACTTCTGATTTACTTGAGCTTACAAATTTGTAGAGCTAGATTTTTTTTTTAAAGCTTGGCTGGTGCTTGTGCTTTATTATTCAAGAGGTTTTGTCTGTAAGGGGTGCATGTATGTATGCATGTACTGATAATTTGCCTGTCTACATGTATACGCTCTCAACTGAAGTGCTGTAGATAGTTAGGTTTCTGATTGGCAGATGCAGTCAGGTGCTTCGTTCTCTAACTGACAGTAGTCTCATTCTCAAATAACACTCTCTGCAAAACTTAATCTGCAGATATTATCAGCTGCTCAAGAATGGGCTCAAAGAGCAAAGGCAGGCTGCAGTTCCAGTTAAATCGGCATGTAAAGTCTCATGCAGCCAGACAGATCTCTTTTGACTACACAGCCGAAGAGGTTAAAAAATTCCAATTATCCCCCAAATTATTTGCACTGGCTRCATACTCCATGATACGGAGAGGGAAACATCAGTGCTTGCACTAAGGAGTTTATGGTCCAGAYTACAAGGACCATCTGATTGTCTAATATTTTATGTTATATTCCATATTAGCTTGAACACAGAATTTTCCCTTGATCCAATTTTAACAGATTCATACATGTTCTCTATTAATTCATATAAATTTATAGTCACACACTCCTCAGGAAAGGAACACTTGAGCAAGAAAGACTGAACACRTTCAATTCTTGAGCTCTAACTCTGGAGAACAGAAGCATAATGTTTCTTAAATATATCCCTGTTGAAGAAAACATACATAAACTTTGATATTTCCTGAATTGGCCCTTTTAAGGAGTGGAGCTGGAAGAGAATAGCATTTTCAACACACTAATCTTGGAAGTATAGTCTTGAATAGTAGATTTGAGGATAGGATTTGGCACTGAACACTAACCATYGTTGTAATGATTTTATAGGATGCTATAGAACTAATTAGACCTTTTCAAAATTAGGAAAAAGCAGTACATGATTGTGATTAAGGCAGTATTCTACTGTCTGGAAGACCTAAATCACATAAAATTTCTCAGATCCATCCTTGCAGCTGTGAAGTGTAGAGAAAAAAATTTCCTTTCTTCCATCATCTGTAAGCTTTCATTTAGATTACAAACATTTGGGGTAAATGCTGCTGCTTACTGTGTGTTTGCACGGTGCCTAGCATAATGGTGCTGCAGTTTCAGTTGGGGGCTTCTAAAAAGTATAATACTGCACACAGATTCCAGGCATTTATGAAGCAAATATATTGCTGCTTTTGCTACAGTAGTACAATAAGCAATTTGCTTTTAAAAGCAAAACAATTTATAATTTTACCAAGCAGTAGTTCTAGTAGTAATGGCAGACAGTTCAGCAGTAACCCATGGCAGTGTATATTCAGAATGGCAACAATATACTTTCTGATACTTTGAATTATGATACACGTGGTGGCCTCTGAGTTACGTGCGGAATGAGTGTGGTGCTAGCTGATGGGCCATTTTGTTCCTTGGATGCAGAGCTTTTATGATGGCCAATACTCTGAAACTCGTTCAGGCAATAAATTTACTTGCCTTTGAGTTTACAAGGCAATAAACAGTTGAGGCCTTTGACCTCAACATTTACCAAATACATTTGCAGCAGTTGTGTTTATTGACAACTATTTATAGGAAAGTATTTTATATGGAATTTCACATGTGAAAGAAAGAATGGTTTAATTTTGCAGCTCTTACTCTTCCTTCTGATTTCCATCTCTACTTCCTGTCTCTTTGATTTACTTTAATAACTGGTGTTGCAGGTTAATGCTGCAAAATACTCTGTCATTGACTAGAACAATTAATTTAAAGCTTTGTGTCAGATTTTTAGAACTTCCTCTATCTTTATTTTAGGTGGCTGAGATAAAAGCGTACCCATGTTATACTTTGCAAGGTGTTGGGTAAGGGTTTACTAAAAATTCTCTTACTAATCTTAATAGGAGTTTCGTTACTTGAAAAGATTTCCTTTATTAGAATAGGAAGTACAAGAAAACCTGCAATAATAAAAATTCAAGCTCCTTTTCCTTGATTTGTAGGAAGCTGGGGTTCTGCRTATTTTCTGATGAGTGGTTAGCATTTGGAGGTTAAGGCTCCTCCATGCATCCAGAATATCTAAAAAGTGGCTGGTATTTGCTGTGTAGTCAAAGACCAAGGACTCTATCGCTCTCTGCAGAAAATCTCTGCTGCTGAGGATTCCTCCCACTCAGGGATGTGTGGAACGGAGACAGTCAGTTGCCATACCAGGGTTGCTCGTAACAGTAAGTGCCAGACCAGCTGGAATTTTATCCAGCACAAACTCAAGTGGTCCTGAATCTTCTCTAATTTATACCATGGGTTAAATGAGACTGTTAGGCCTCGAGATTGCTGGAAAGCAGAAAGGTATCAGGGCTTTCATACCTTCCTGCAACTGTTTGCTGAGCTCGTATTAGGTGCACCTGAGTAACTGTTCCCAAAACAATCCTTGCTTTTGGAGTTGACGCTTTTAAAATTGCATTGGCCATGATCCAGCAAAATACTTRAGTTAATGTTTAATTTCAGGCATGAAGCATGGGACTTCAGTGTGACTGCTCGTAAGCATAAAGATAAGCACATGCTCAAGTTCCTTGTTGGAAAATGGCCAGCATACTTTTTATCTTGCAGCATCAAGCCTGTAAGATACTCATTTCAATCTGTTGAACTCTTATTGCTTGAGTTCTTTCAGAAAAATAATTTCAGATGCTGTGGAATTAAGGTCATTCGTTTCTAAATAGCTTGCCAGATCCTTACCCCATGTAAGTTTTTTCATGCCAATTGCAGCAGTACAGGATATGCTGCAGAGTTTTGGTCAGGAAATCTTTGTCTTTTTGTAATTAGCTTTCTTTTTCCCTTTTGATGAGGTATTTATCATTAGTGTCTACAGGCCAAGTGCAGCAATGAATTACATTATAAAGTCTATTAGAAAAATCATATTCAACCTGGTGGTCAGACTCTCAGGTGGGTTACACCAAATAAGCTTGGAAAGTAGTATCCTATGCTTGAATAAATCAGTATGTACAGGCCTTCAGTACATTGCCATCCAGCGMTGATTTTCACTCAAGTGACATTTAGAATGCGGGTTTCTTGTCTAGAGCGGGTCTGTCTACATGGGAAGRGGTTTATACACAAGATGTTTTATGTATTTGGTGCTCTGAATGTTTATATCAATAAGTAAGAAAATACTTTATCAGCGCAGCTTCAGCTTGCTTTGTGAATTATATTTACAGCCTTTATCCCAGATTCACACACAAGAGATCTGTGGAAATACTATGAAGTGGGCTGATTCATGTTGAGATGGTGACAAACCGGAGTTCTGGGCGGGCCGCATCGCTTTCTTGGCACCTCAGTTGTCTGCTTAATGAGGTGGCAGTGATGCTGGGCTGCAGTTAAGGTCCTCTGATATGAAGGTGTGGGGGAAAACTCATTGCTTTGTTGGGTTGGGTTTTGGATGGGTACCAGAACCCTCTCAAGGAAATCCCTTATAGAGATGCCTAGAAAGCTGCCTCAGTATGGATGTTTGGCTGAGCTCGTTGTGAAATGTAAAGAGGGGATAGGCCCATCAGTCTGCAGGGATGAATGCGTGCAGCTTCATTAGAGCTAAATATGAGTCAAAGAAGAAAAACGACATGGAGGAGGACAAGTGGGGAGGGACATCGCATTAGCAGCCTGACCATATGACACTTTAAAAGGCAACTCCAGATCTGTCAGCACAACTGTATGTGGAGCATGCCAAGAAGCCAGATGCTGCTCCTGCTGCTGAAAGACTTTTTTCCACAGTTCAGTGTTGGGGTCTTGTGATGTAAATCCCTGCCCCATGTGTGGCCATGGGTGTGGGACCTTATTGCTGGATAAAATAATTAAGGCGGAAGAAAGGGAGGAATCTTGTGCTTACTCAGGCTGATTTATAAGCTAAAAACAAATTAATTGGATTGCAGAGTCAACTTAAAAGAGAAAAAACAAAATGAAAAGGCACATTATAACATATAGTGATTTATATGTTTGGGTAACAGCCTCTGCCTTCACTATCAGCGTGTCTCTCAGCTGTAGTACTCCCCACAAAGGCTCGTTTCTAACAGAGCGTAAGAAATAATTTATTTTAAAAAAGGATTATTGAGTTAATGAGAAGCACACTTAAAACCATGGCTTTATCTGCTTTTCGTCTTCCTTTGCACTTAAAATAGTCTTTGTATTTTCCTTTGCGTGCATCTATCCTAAAGGATTAAGCCTTCACATGGCATACATCCTGGGTAGAGGAGTCATGCTCAAGAATATCCCTTGGAAGCCAGTGGACAGAAATTCCCCTAATAAAGCCACAGAGCCTTAGGGAATTATCACCACCTTTGATCTGAAGCAACCTTCCCATATCCTCCTGGCCCACTGGCTGCCCTCCAGGATCCCTCTCCGCGTTGCTGGGAAAGGAGCTGCTCTGGTGCTGTTCTTTGTGGCTCGCGTGGGCTTACTCGGGAAAGCACAGTGAGGAAACTGGACTTCTGAAACAAAAGGTTGCGCCAAAAAGTAGCCTTTAAGTTGAAGGTGGTTATAAATTTGCTGTTGAACCTTGTTTGATGAAACTTGTAGATTTTTTTGTTGTTGTTTTGTATATGGAAAATATGTACTTTCATGGAAATTTTTAAGTAAATCCCCACATAGTTACATTTTATGCTGAAAACCTATTTTTTGTATTATTCAGAAGTTTATTGATTGGAAGTCGTTATTTTCTGCTGGAAATACGATAGAAATGACTACATTTTCTTGACATTTTCAGGGAAGGGAAGAAACCTAAGCATTTTGCCATCAGCTTTAATAAGTTTCTTGTATTTTCCTGGGTTGTTCAACGCTTTCTGGCCTTTATATTTTCATTGCTGCCCAGAAAATTGGGAACGAAGAATCGAGTACTCAAAAATAGTTGGAAAAGGACAGGAAAAGCATTGTGGTGTGGTTTCCTTTGTGAAGTTTCCTAGCTAAATGGAATCTAATACCGGCTGTCAGGAAGTGCTTGTCAAACCTCATTGATGCTCCACAGAAATTTTTCACCTGGAAGTAGCCCTTCTGAATGCACTGAGCGCCCTTGCCCCTTTTATGGGCTGTGCCTGCATTTAATAAGACCGTGCCAGGCTACTGAGAACACCCTTATGCTATGGATGGCCGTGTTTTGCACTGATTTTCCCCTCTTTTCCTGGTCAGTTAGCCACCRCTAGGGACTTGCAACCTCTAAGGAGCTGATAGAACCCAGTTTTGTTAACTACATACTATAATCTTACGTTAAACTAAACATTGTCCCAACAATCCAAACTGTATCCTTTGTGTGTCCTTTTATTGCTTGATATCCATTTCTCATGTGTGTAAATGATTCCTGCCAAGATGATCAGACGTAAGTTTACCTCCAGCAATGGTTTAATTAGTTTAGGGTGCTAAAATGGGAAAGGAAATTTATATGAGCCAAAAAAATTAAACATGAAAGAAAACAAAGTAGAGCTTTGAGGTCTTGGAATCACCACCCTACAATGAGATTATTTTGCCTTTCCTATTTTTTAATAAAAATTCTGCAAAGGCAAAAGGCTGCAGGACTCTCGGGGAATCCAGAGGAGACACAATGTTGCCAATTCTTGCAACTGTATCACATCGTGTGTTATGTAATGTTGTTCTTAAAGCCCCGGCTCCTGGAGTCATTGCAAGGTCTAATGAACTTTAGCCTAGTTGTCCATGTTATTTACCCTTAAATTCAGTAAACTTAACTCTTAAATTTTTATTGGTTTAAGTCTGAATTGATATCCTCATAAGAACCCAAATTCTCTAAATGTGTATTTCCACTGATATCTGTTCCAGCTTCTTAACTGGTTTTAATTAGTAGAGCACCATTCACTCTGGTAGAAATGCTTTCAGTTATACAAAAAGTGATCCTGTGTAAAAATATACTAAGGTTTGTCCGTTCTCCTAGTCAGTCCGGGCAGGCCACTCTTTTCTCAGCTGACTGAGAAAAGATGAACCTTATAGCATGCATGGGAGACTAACAAATGCAGATTCTGGTGGGCCAAAGTGAAAGGAAATGAATTCAAAAGCCAAGGACACCCAACAAGAGTAGTCTGGTAGGTCCCTTCCTATTTATTTTGAGGAAAATTTAGCTCAAGCATACTGTGGTCATAACCTCAGTAAGTATAAACTGACATGGACTTTGTGGACTTATTCCAATTGATCTCAGCTGAGGGTCCGCTCAAAGACACTAATTTGAGAGAGAAATATTTAGCATGGTATGTTTTCCAAGATTGTGCTCCAGATGAGGAAGATTGAAAGCCTTGATTGTCTTTTCCAATATATCAATTTCATACCAATGAAACTGCATTAACTTCAGAAAGTGCCCCCTGTTCTTTTACTACATGAATGCAGAGTTATTACTTAAAGCAAGAAGGCGTAGCTAGCTGCCGTTGTTTCCCACTTTATGGTTCAGGAAGCTGTAGGGTTTGGTCCTTGTATCATGCAGGCTCCGGTATTGAAAGGGACTCTCCGGGAAGTAAAGCACACTCCCAGCTGCAGTGTAGTGCAGCAGCATACTCTCTACCATTTAACCTGATACCCCAGGCCCATCACCTGGCGTGTTATGGGCTCTCCACGAAGCTCAGCTCTTGCATATTGGCCTTTTATGAAATTAAAAAAAAAAGTGCTGCCAGTATGTGCTATATTGAGCTCTGCTGGTAGCGGTATCAGTAATATTATTATCTCTCTTAATAAATAACCTAATTCAGTAGGCAAAAATTTCTCTTTTTCATCTTTTAATTTTGATATTGTTAAAAATACCTGGAAGATGTCTATGTGTACTTGCCAGTGATTATAGTATTACATTACATTAATTATACACAAACTAAGTAACACTATCTATGGTGTTATCTGGAGCCTTACATTTTAACACTATGTTACCAGGTGCTTATGTCTTTGTCACTCTCTAACTATTGGAAAGGAAATTTTCAGCTAAAACAATCTCATTTTTTCTGAGTTTAGGAAAAGATAGGTTTTTGTTGTTGCTAAAGCTGAAAATATTCAAAAAATATGCTTTGGATGGACACTTGAAATCTGACCTAGAAGTGGAAGTTGTTCTGATATTAGAGATATATCTCTTGGCATCCCTATAAAAATTTTCCCAAATCTGGCCAAGCTTTAAGCATCTCAAAAGATTTTAGTTCACAGATGTTTAGAACAGGCTTGTTAGAGTYTGGCAACTAAATTCTCTGAAGTTCCCGTCCATAGTGAGCAAATTCAACTTTATCAAAATTCCTTTTCATTGCTGCTCAWGCCCTCTCTGAAGTATATAGGCAGGACAAATAAAAGGAGGAAACACCTGATGTGAATTTTAATGGGTGAGAAAAGGTGAGGGAAGAAGAAAGTGGAGATAGCAGGAAATAGAACACAGTCTGAGCAGAAGCTCCTAATCCTATTCTCACGTATCTGTTGTGAAGACAAATTTTTAATATATGCGAAACACTTAGACGCTATGCCAATAGGACTACAGAAATGCCTATGAGGAAGTGAATAATTCTGTATTAAATGCAGAGTTTAAATGCCACGTGTTAGATAAGGCCTGGGGCTACATGTTGAATGGTAGGATAGAAAGAAGTGTTGAATAACTGCTTGTTTTCTGAATGAGAGAGGGTTTCTCCAGACAGCTCTGTCCTGGACAACCCTCATTCATTCCTAGAGCTATTCCTTGCCTCACAAGGAATGAGACAGTGGTTCTGTGGAAAAAAATTGTGTATGAGCTTGTAACGAAAACACATATCATGAGGTGCACTCAGAAAGGGGCTGAATGAAGTTTGTACRGGCAACCTTAATTTTGGCATTTCCTAACTTTTGAATTCTTGGCATTGCATTGTTAATGTTATTTTAACGTAGTTTTTGGATGTCATGAGTAGAAGTGATGCTTTCGAAGCCTGTATTTCATCCTTAGTTCCAGTGAAGCGTTCCTAATCTTTTTTCTGAATGAGCCTAAAGGGAATTGTTTGTCAGACTTCGAATCACTGACAAACTGTTCACAGCAGCATTTTAAAAAACAACACTTATGCCAAGTTTACAAATGGTCTTCCAAGAATGCACATTTGCATTTTGCCCCTGCAGCTATTTGCACAGCCACGCACCTCACTTGCACAAAAGAGATTTGCCTGCAGAGCTCAGGAAGAAAGATGTGYAGTAACATAACTGGGATGTCCATGTAAATTTGAATGGCTTTGTTCTGGAGACCATGCTTGTATTAAATACTTGAAATACYCCAGAACACCTCATCTGACTTCCCTTGTAAATAAAAGTGACCAGTCCTTTTGTCAGTTGAATGGCAACACTGATGAGGGTCCTGATTCAGAGAAACTTGTCATCTGTAAAATAGTTAAGCATATTCTTGTCATCAAGGATATACTTAACCCCACCAAGTTCATGAGGAACACACATCTTTAAARGTAATCACATACTGAAGTGCTTTGTTGAAAAGGGATTGATTTAAACCCGATACAACTCTGTAACTCATCCTGTTGACTAAGCACCCATTCAAACTCCTTGCTTAACCAAAGGGCTGGTGTACACCTTTCAGACATTGCTTTGAGCTGCAGCAATATGGAGTTGCGCTGTTTCTTACAGAATCATAGAAAAATAGGGCTGAAAGGCACTTTGGGAGGTCCTTGATTGCCGGGGTGCTCTGCCTGTGATCCATGGGCTGCATATTGCTCAGCAGAAGAATTAAGCTAGCCAGCAACCTGCTCCTTCTTTCCAGGCAGCAACTCAGGAGCACATAAGCAGTGGGCTGTTGGCTTGAGGAATTGCTTGAGTGGTGGAAACTGCAGGATCATGACCCCCATTTTTCTTGTGGGGTTCCTGGACTTGCCTTCCATGGGGCACGTGGTGCAAGAAGTGAGCTCCTGTGAAGAATATCAACCGAGTGGAGGCTACTGCCTCTGGAGCGGTTCATCTGGCTTGCAGTATCCTCTTGAGYCTCCCTCGGGAAAGAAGGCCACTGGGAGCAGGCTGTTCAAAGTGATCTAGCAGCACATTCCTGGCTTGGCTTTTTCCAGGGGTGAGTTGGGATGCCTGGGAGCTTTCCTGCGTGCGTGTGCATGCACGGAAAAGCTAGAGCTCTTAGGAAGCGCCGGTCCTGCTATCCTGGCACCCCAGGTCCTGCCCAGTCGTACAGGAGGGCTGTGCCATGAGGCCCTCACTTAGACAGAAATAAATGATCCTTCCACAGAGTGTCTGAACACTACTCACCTAGTTTGCTTCCCTACCAAGATGGGACTGACTACACYTACCTCTTTCCTGGCAGTTGTTTTGTGTGTTTATACAAGCTCTTTAATGTTATTTTAAAATTGTCATTGCATTCTCTTGTTTTTTTAAATAAGGTCTCGGAACAAAAATGTGAAATTTTCTTCCTGTCTATAAATGCATCCTGGTGTATTGTGTCAAGGGCAGCAAACACAGTAATGCCGTGTATGTTCTAAGTATCACAGACCAGAGACACATTTAGCCAACAGACTGTGAATCCTCATGGGAAATGGCACAAGGGTTTTCCAAACCTCAGAATTAAATATTGAAAATAGTTGTCTGGAAGGTAATAGTCCCCCAGAATGGACTAATAGCCTGTCAGGTTTCGTGTTTCCTTAAGCAACTTTTGAATTCATAAAATGTTCCGAAATAGTCTGATCCAGATTTCATTCTCAAAAAATTTTGGCTCATGGGATGAAGTTTTTCACTCCAAGATTTTACCTGAGGGCAGCTTCTGTTTGCCTTATTCATTTGGATAGCCCGAGTGAATTAGGTGAGCAGAGTTGGGCTGCAGGAGTCATTTTTTATTTATTCCTCCAGCAGAAACGTGGTGAAAACCTTAGTAAGGGTGTTGGTGGTATAAGTGTTCATCTGCTAAAATATAGATGTTGCGCTGCTAAACTGGTTCAATCCAGAACGGTATTTCACTGGCAAGGCTTAGCATTTTTAATGCAAAGTGAACCCTCATAGTAGGGCCTCTTATACTGTAGGTTTTTGTACTTTAATGAGGTAGATATTTAATCAATTTTAGAGTATAGTGGTATCTGCGTTTTGCATATGTTTCAAATAACAATGAAATTTATACGCAGATGAAGTAATTGAAGCATAGCCTGATTTCAGAAGGGCGCATAGTCCTTATTGGAGTGTAATTTGAAGAGATTGGGGATCAATCAAAGTGTTTTAAAATTAAGAGTTTTCTGCAGCTGGGACACTCCCAAGTTGAGATACTTAGGTTTCAGTTTATAGCTCAACTTTTTCCTCAAGTCAAATGTTTTATTGTACCCAAGTTTTTTTAACTGTCACATCTGAAAATGAAAAGTATCTTTAAAAACCTGATAGTCTGTAGAGATCTAAACCCGCATTGAGCTGTGACCCAAACATACCTTGAACTTTAGTGCAAGAAGTTTAAAATTTAAATCCAGATCCACATTTCACATGAGTTCCTATCCTTATATGTCAGAATTTGAATGTAATATTCAGTTAGAATATCTGGGAATTTGCCTTTGCTTAACTGCTCTCACACCAGTTACAGCTCTGGCAATTATTTACTGCCTCTAAGCATGATACTAGCTATTGTTTCTCAAATAACCCTTATCCTTATAGTGGTCCATACCACAACATTTGGTTTGTATCTCTGTCTGAAGACTCTAGAGTATTTGAAATCCAAATATGAATTGTTGGGTCCAGAACCATTACCGAATTTTTCATAATGTTGCTTTATAAATTCTCTAACTTTTGCAGTGAGAATATTTTTGAACTTTTTCTACTAGGAGTGTGTTTTTAGTTATTCTCTGAGGTCCAGTTTCTGATACATTTTCTTGCAGTAAGTAACACCATGTTTTGTGAAGAGTTCCCCATGGAATAGGAACTACTCATTCTGGGAATAAAAGAAGCAGATTTTGGCCTTCAAGATATAATCCAATACCCACTGACTACAGTGGAGGTCTCTCATTGCTTAGTAGGGCTTTGTATGTGACTGAAGAATAGGATGATCAAGTCATCAGGAACGAGAACTGACACAAATTGTGTTTAACTGTAGTTAAACAGTTTGTTTAACTGTATTTCAGAATGATGTTGCTTGTTTCTGTGCTGAATTCTGAATTTTATAGTTGACAGTTGATTAAGAATCTTTCCACTAACAAAGAGCCTCAACTAGCTGAATGAGAAGTCTTAAAAGCATTGGTCTGATATTATGTGTTTCTTGAAAAAGATTCTAATAGTYCAATATATTCCAATATTCCATTATTTTTGAGATTCATTTTATTGCTTTTATTAATAGGTACACATAAGAATAATTTTTTTATRTCTAAAAAAGACAGTAAAAGAATCTTTGTATAATCAATAAGCAAAATAAAATGCCATATATATATAGAAGTGGATGTGGAATACCATGTTAAGTAATAAACAAGATTTACTTACATAGAAGTCATTGCAAGATCAGGTACAGATTTTATAATAGACATATACGAATGAAATATATTGAAAGAGTTACTTCAAACAGGAAGGCATGGCTTAATTTTAATGATATTTTCATTAATTTGGAGCAAAACACTTTTTTGCAAGTTTTTACATAGCTTTCTATTACAATTTTCCTTCCCATTTGAAATGTTATTTAGCATCCTTCCTATTATTTCAAACTCTGGTGTTAAACCCTATTTCATTWAAAAAATTGTAAAATACATACATGCATATTTCAGAATGCAGTGCTGAGCTGAGTCTTGCTTGATAATGGATGTGCATTTTCAAAATTCATATGAATTTAGTGTATTTTAGGATAATGTATGCAGTTCAGAAATAAATTCTGATACATTTAGATCTTGGTTAGAARTAAGAATAAATATCAGGTCCTGTAATGGGACATAGCTCCTGGCAGCTAGAGGTGGCACTCTGCGCTTTTCATTGTCTTTTTTTTCCCCTGGAGTTATAATTTATTTATTTTTTTCTCCCCCACCTGCTTCTTATGCAGATCATCAGCTTGACTTAACAGCGTCCTATGCAGGTTGCACAGCAGAGCAGGTGCAAGCTGGGCTGGAGGTGGGTGAGTGGCTTTATACCGCACTTGTGTTCTCTCCCTCCTCGCTGCCTGGTGGATGGTGTATTTAGAGCAGGCCCAAGCTCTGCTGCTCCTGCAAAGTCTTCTGTCTGCTCTGTGGACCAGAATAGCCAGGATTGTGCAGCYACCTCTCCCCCCAGCTACGGGCCGTGCAGGAAGGTGATACATGAGCCTCCTTGTGATAATACGAGTTTCAGAGATGCTCAGTCCCCTTTGAGCCTTTCTGTGCTGTTGCAGTCGYGCAAAGGGACTAGATTAGGGGACAGAATGGGGGCTGCTGTGCTCAAGGTACGTTCGCTAAACCTTCCCGGGCCTAGTGCACCGGTTGCTACAGTTAGACGCATTTGCCAGGAGCAAAATTCTCTTTTAGAATGCTATTTACAGGGGAAGTTACTACGCAGTTAAGTAGGGAAAAACTGCAAACAAAACCACAACAAATTATTTAGCAAAATAAATATTTTGAAAAGTGATCTAAATTGTCCCCTTTTATGCAGCGTTAATGGAGTTATATGGTGAACATGAAACCAAATTACAAAGTGCATTCAACCTTAAAAAGAAAAAGAGAAAAAGTTTGGCTCATCTGAAATGTCTGACAGCAGCTACCTATCACGTACATGAGGAAGACAAAGGTTAGGAATGCAGCATGTTTTAGAACAGAAGATTCTCTGTATTTTGTCTTTTGTATCAATAAATGAAAATAGAATTTTGTGGTTAGAATATGGCTTTAAGTGCATAGATAACAGCCCAAGTAAATACTAGCACGCCTCCATTCCTGAGGGAAGTTGGTGGCCTGCCCGCATAATTTGCTGATAAAGTCCCATCTGTTAAAACAAAGTACTGCAGCACTAGTAATAAATTTCAGGCAAAGACCATGAGAGGTTATTTTTGCATGACAGTCTTTAGTGAGTTTTATTTTAAACTAGAAAAGTATTTGAAACTGAAATATAGATGATAATATTGGCTTTAAGTTAGCTTTACACTTTTACAGGGCAAATGAGAAATCCTGCTCCACTTTATTTCACTGGTAAACAGCGTTGCATGATAAACTGTTATGAGAATAAAGTCATAAGGAAAACTCTGCTTCACAAATGACATACGTAGAAAAACAGCAGATGTCTGATGAAGTAAAGAACCAACTTATTGCCAAGTCTTTGGAAAACAAAATTAATTTCCTTTCGTCTTTGATAATGATGATGTAATGTAGTTAATAGGAAGAGCCTGCCATGCTCATGGAATTATTAAAGAAGAAATGTTAGACATGCAGCAGGTCAGAAATATGGGTTTACTTACCAGTGCCATATCCATGAGAGTATTTGAGGCTGTGGAGGAAAAAGAAAGACAATAGTGGGGTAGAACATTGTATTTTGTCTTATTTGAATCAGAAGAAATGTATAATGAAACAAAAATTGTGAACGTCCTCCCAATGAGTTCAGAATTTGCTCAGTGTTAAGAAAAAAAGTCTTCTTGATAGGTAAATTTTATGTTGAGATCTTATTTCAAGGATAAAAAAATCCTTTTCTAGAGTGAAATTCAAAAATAGATAGATAAATAGATTTGCCTTTTGTTTTTCCCTAATGAAGGTCAAGCCAAGTGGAAATACTGGATGAACAGACATGGCATTGCTGTTTTTTTTAATGGGTAAAAATCTCAAGAGCAACAAAAAGTGTTTTTTTTTTTTTAATTATCAAGTACTTTATTTTTGCTCCTTTGATTTTAACAAAATGGTGTAATAAGTAGATGTAATGATGTATTTATTTGCAATATCTTCTTTTGTCACTAGATGTCCCTGCATGTCCCTGCTGAGTAGCTGGCAGGGTGTGGTTCCTGGTAAACAAAAAAGGTAAAGCTAAGCTTAAAGCTGCGTAGATTCCTTGAGAGTACACAGGAAGCGGTTTTAAGGAGATTTTGTGATCTTTGTGTACACTAAAGTGGTGAGAGGAGGCAGTGCTGAAACTACATGTGCTGTACGTCTACCTTATTCTCCTGCCACAGAATGAAAATTGGATTTGTTCATGGAAACGTTTGAGGAGATACTTACTGGAACAGTTAAAGGAGTTAAACATGATTTGGCAAACCGCTGATGACTCTATCTCTTCCCCTGCTGATAAATATTAGAAGTCTATAGAGGCGGTATTTAAAATTAGAGGTTCACTGCTGAGGCATGAGGATAACTGCAATATATATATTGCAGTTTATATATATATAAAAATAAAAGTGATCCTACAGTCCTGCAATCACTGTGACTAGTGTTGGTTTTAACAATGGCCACCGTAATGGTCTTGTCAGTAAAGCTTTATGTTATGCAGCAGGTTTTATATTATGTGGCAAGGCTACAAGTAGAACCTAATTAACCAGGAATCTTATGTCGACCTTTTATGTAATAGACTTATGTGTATTTTAAAAACTTTTCCCTTTGCACAAGAACACATTTAGATTAATGTCTGCTAATTCTGCCATGGTGTGAATAGACGCAATGCTATTGCCATCACTGGAGTCTTGTTCTCTTGCAGGTTGTAGAATTTGTTTTTATCTTTCTAGTAACTAGTTGTTTGCTATGTCCAGGACTCACTTTCCGAAAGGTCAGCCTCGAGGAGTGCTGGGATAGGTATGCTATCAGCTTAGCGATTTCACTTGTCAGGACTCTCATTGTGCTTTCTGAATAGCATTTTGGGCATTAACCTTACTGGTGGCTTTTTTCCCACCAGTAAAGATTTGACAGTTGAGTGCAGATCAGAAATATTGAAAGCAGAGCTAAACGCTGCAGAAGTGATTGTGGTTTCCAATTAACAAGAATTTTGTGCTAGAATTTGGTGTAAAATACCAAACATACCTCTCAAGAGAAAAAGGCTGCACAAGAACATGGGACAGAAACAGTTCTCTTCAGCTGAAATATATGCATAGGGACTACTAACTTGCCTTTATTGTTACAATTATATTTTTGCATATATGGCTAAAATTTTATGGAGGGAAAATGCATTATGGACATTTACTTTAGTGTTAGACTGCCCTACTCCCTATTTGACTTCTCTCAGATTGTCATAAAAATAAAATTATTTGGGGTTTTACTGAATGAATACAAAATTATTGTGGTTATTAAAACACACACAAGCTGATAGACTACCTGTTAATCTTGGATACTCAGCCCTTTAGACCCCACCTGCCAATGCATATTTTACTCCAAAAGAATCATTTAAAGTTCAACAAATGGATTTTACAGCAGGTTGTTCATGCAGAGATGAGACCTGCTTGTATACCATCAAAATGTTGAGAGCAATCTTAGTTCTCTTCACTAAATTGGTTTTCAGGAAGGAATTATGTTGATGTTGCAGACTCAAGTAAGTATTGTATCATGGAAAGTTGCCTTTCTGCCCATGGAATCCCTGAATTCTATAGGAAATACAAATTTGAAGGTTCTCTATCGTGTATGTGATGAGTCCAAGCCTCTTTCTCCCTCATCTTCACTCCCACAAAAAAGATTATACTGTGGTTAAAAGAATGCAGGATGACCATTTCTTTCTTTCAGTCTTTATTTAGGGAAGCCATGACTATCCTGCTGGAACAACGGCTCATAAAGTAAGACTGGCCCTTTGAAATTCTTGCATTCGGTACATGTTTGTTCTAATTTCAACTGGATAACTAATTATTTTTTTATTGTGCTAATGGGCTGCTATGCATAYGTGGAAGCCATTTACTGCATGCCCTAGATGGAAACAGACTCATATTTCAGCTCTGAATATTTAACACTTAATAAGGTAGCCACCTGCTTTTAAGGTTATTCCAACATGTTCGAATGGTCTTTACTGCTCATTGTGAATATCAGGATTATTTYTGATCTCCTGTAATGAAACAAATAGCCAAACCAATTTAATAACTAAATAAAAAAAAATTCTAGCCCTTCTATTTTTTCTGAAATTCAAACAACTTTGTAATAGCACCTTATAAATCACTTAGAGAGAGTTCTGTAACTTTAAAAGCCAGGCCTGCATATAGGGAATGTTTGTTCTTCTCGACATGACGCAGTGAAACCACTGAGTGCATAGCAGGGTGAAGGCAGGTGCTGAGCTCTGATCCCCACTGAGCACTGCCTGTTCTCTTCAACCCTGACCAAAGCTGTCTGGAGCATTCCTGTTGAAACCTCAAACCAGGAGAAACTCTCCTGTGCATCTGTTCCACTATGCCCCCAAATTTTGTCATGGCTCATGAACCTGCATCTGGGGAGCATGAAGAACAAGCCAGAAATTGGCAGGGAGGTATTGCAAATGTGGCTTGAAGCCATGTACTTACTCCTTGCTTTGGGCCTGGCTGCTCAGAACTTCAAACAGCTTGAGAATTCTTCTAATTTACAATGGTTGGCATTGCTTCAGGGACAGAATTAAGATTGTGTAGTGGTTTGTGTGGGGGAAGTGTTACCTTAATTCAGCATTTCCTAGTTTTCTAGCTTTTGCTGTTTGATTTTGATGATGAGTATACAGGAGAAGACCCTGGTTACTATCATATTGTCAAACTCCAAAGTGCCATCCCTTTCACTGCAGTGCCAGCATGGCTGGGGACTGCCGAGGGAACAGTTTTCCCTCTGGGAAGAGCCAACCTATTGCCATTCCACAGTGCAGTCAGCCTTGCCAGGTTAGCACTCTGCTGTCCCCTTCGCTGCATCCCTTCTCTTGGAAGCTGCTTATCTGCTAAAAAATAACAACACCTCTTTGCTCTCCAGTTTTACAGCAGGATAGAGCGAGATTGTGTAAATGTGAGGAGATGAGCGAAAGGAAGGAGGGCTGCTTTGGGTCTGTGTTGTTTTTGAGTGAGCTGCTGCTCATCGTTCCTATGGAAGGAAAGGTTTAGGATGGGTTTGGACTGGAAGGTAATAATCTTTGTGGCAGATCTTGGTTACAGTGGAAAGTGTCATACAGCCCGGCAGCTTTCTTTCCAGACCAAAGATTCTCATTTTTGTGGTAGCCATCGCAGTATCCTTGGGATACCTCTCCAGAGGAGATAGTGGTCTTTTAGACCTTTTCTCCTTAGACCGTTTGGTCTCTTGAAAATAAAGGTGAGGACTTATCAGAGTATGGTTAGCCAGTGAATCAGCAAGGAAACAAGCTGCCTGCAGTTACTGCGGGTAGCAAGGTGTGCTGCAGCCTTTAGTACCGCCTGCAGTTTTCTTGGTGCTGACACTCAAAGTCCAAATGAATGTAGTGCCATAGCCAGATGGGAGGTGAGGAAGACATTTATCCCTGAGGCCAGGTCATCACATGGATGTAATGCAGACTTTTGGCTTCTCAGAGATGGTAGAAAGCATTTCTCGCAGATGTTGCTGTATGAGAGCACAGTATCAATAAGGAGTCAACAGGAGCTTCCAGAATGCGGATTCTCTTGATAATCTGTGAGCATGTGTCCTCGCTCCGAGGGAACCGCAACGCTCCTTGGAGCATTTCCCTCTGCCCACAAGCCTAACCTCTGTCCTGCTGAGTCTTAGCTTCAGCCAGCTCCTGCTCTTCCACGTGCTAATCTTGGCTAGACACTGGGACAACTGAATGTCTGTTGTGTTTTCCTGGGTTGTAAACAACAGACGAAGTTATGTGTCATCTACAAGCACTCTAATCCAAACAGTGGCGTGAGCGCCTGTGCACCGTTGGGAGCATTTTTGTAGTGCGTTAGGCATGCAAAGGGGACAAAGGACGGTCAGCGTGCCAAATATCTCTAGCATAGACAAGGCTTAGACACGTGTTTTGGACAAAAGCGGAGCAATAGTGGCAGAAGTACTTAGTAGAGCAGCTTGAATGATTTCTGGCCACTAGTAGTTTTCTTTCTTTCGATGCAGTTAAGTAAAGAGGATAAGGTCTTTTAAGTGAAGGGTTCCCCTTTGAGGGAACTGGTGAATGTCAGAAGAGGCTGGAGGCAGGAAGTAACTATCAGAGCTCATTGAAGATGTTAGCAGCAAAAGACTGTTACGCTGCTTTGTGCTGTTCTTTTGTTTAAACTTGCTCTTTTTGTACCAAGCACGGGATTTTTGTGAAGAAAAAAAAAAAAGAAAAAGTAGTTTTTCTGATGTTGGAGCTCGCTAGTTGCTCCTGGAGCGAACCAGGGCTTTGCTGAAGCAGATGAATTATGTCAATTTCATGGATCATATTTAACCTTTTTACTCTTAAAAGGAAAAAGATTGGAATCTGTGCTTGTACAGCAGACRTTACTAAAAGAAGGAGGAGAAACTTGGGTTCTTTTTGGTCTTTGAAGGCAACCTGATATGTAATATTTAGCAGTTTATTTCACCACCGTGCCATCTATACAATGGCAATAATGATACTGGCTCTGTTATGACAGATATTTTTGGATGCATAGGATAAACGAGACAAGGCACCAGCCAGAAGCCACTGAATTGGAGTATCTTTCAAAACCCAGAATCTGAATCTGACAAAATCCTAAATGTACAGGGATCTCTGTCAGCCTCTTTCATTTCCAGTGTCAGCAGCATGCGGAGTACTTTGAGACCCTGTTTTCATTATGAAAATGGGCCTTGTTATAAACTAGCAACATACTAGCTGTGGGCTAAACATCTTTTCATCACTAAGAGCGTTTTTCCAGTAAGGGCAAAGAATGTATAGAATTCTGTAGGATTAGCTATCACTTACTATATTTTTAAACAACTTATCCTTGTCTATAATTAGGAGCAAATTATGTTGAACACCATGGTAATTTACATAGTTTTAGTATTTTCATCTCTCCAGAGAAGACATAGCTTGAGCTTTTAAAGAAAGAGTAAAATATATAGTTATAGTCTTTAATAGTCTTTGTGTGCCCCATTTTCACACACCAGCRTGGGCAGTTATCATCTCCCTCTTTCTTTTGCGAGTCACGCAGAAAGCTCAAAGCAAACCTCGTGTTGGGTAGTGGAAATTTCATCTGCCGGATTAGTAAGTAGAGCCTTGATCGCCTCTGTTTAGGGCACAGAACAAAACAGGTGGACTGCGATCTTGCTAATTTGCTTTGCTTGGTGGCAGGATTCCTCACAACATATACGCAGAAAGCCAACTGTTACAAAGAGTTGGTTGAGGGGATACGATACACCCGGAGATCAAACGTTGTGCCTTGCTGCTGCGTCTGCTGCGTTCTCCTCCGGACTCTGTGAACACAGTGGGAGAGAACCATAGTGATGTGCTGCTAACGCTGTGTATGAGTTGCACAGGCCCTTGCTGCAGGAATGCTGACACAAACAAAAAGGAGATAACTTGGAAATTCTATTGCTCCGTTTATGTTATTATTGTAGTTAATGGTCTGTCAGCATTTCCATTATAAATCCCTATTTTCAGGGTTTTATAACTCAGCCGTAAAAATTCTCTCCAGGCTGAATTTGGCATGTGTGTTTTCAGCCTGAGAGCACATGTGTTGTTTTTTTTTTAACAAGAGTGTTTTTTTTTTTTTTTTCAAAAAAAGAACTGCATTCACAATTTTTAAGATATAGAATTGCCAAAAAAAAAGCCAACAAAAAATAGGTGATTGGTTACAGATGCTTTCTTTGCACTCATATAACTCAAAAATTGCTGAGTTATTTCAGCTGTAATTGTGGGTATGTGTAAGGTTAAAATGGTGGATTTAGTACTATTCCTTTCTTTATGGTGTTGGTATTTGACAAGCAAATAGAAAACAGACCACGATACTGTATACACTCACGTATAAGCTGACCCGTGTGTAAACTGACCTCCCAAACTCACCCCCCACTCCTCTCATCTGGGCCAGATTCTTTCAATGTCAGCAAGGGTGGGGATGCAGGGAGTGCAGGGTGGGGGACACAATTTCAGATTTGGGTGAGTTTCGTTATTGCGTGGCTTTGATAGGCCTGTGCTGCTCGTCTGTAGTCACAGTATGTGGAATCACGTAGAATCCACATCAGCCAGGTGGTGTTATTAATGAAAAGCTACAACAGACACATGTTCCCACACTTTCTGAGTCTCAACTTTGTCCATCTTGTTTACCGAGGGACTGCCCTCTGTCTGAAGCTCACTACAGAGAAGTTTACACAAAGATGAGTGTAAACCACATGTTCTACGCTGAAGCATCTGAAAGGAAAAGAAACAAGGGGGAAGACCAAGTGGTTATGTCTGAATTTTTTGCTGTCTGCACACACAGATTTTCCTCCTAATCTCCCCGCAAAATCTGCAGTTCTCTATATGCTCATTCACCAGTGCTAGAACAGAAAGAGGTGGTCGGCATTCAGATGAAATTTTATTTCATCATCTCGGTTCCCCAAATTAGTTTGCTTCCAAATGAATCAATTATTCAAGAATTGACTCCAAGAGCAGACTGCAATAGAGTCCATAGATTTTTTTTTGCTAGTAGGGTGCTTTCCACATAAAAACATTTTACTCTCCATAACAACAGAACATAACATGTCTTCCCAAGAATGAACTGTTTCTTCCATGCTACGAGAAAGTGTGCAAGGAACTATTTATAACAGTCCTAAGCAGTGGTGATTCCTGCCCTTGTTGTACTTTGGCATTTTATAAACTCTGGTGCCTATAAAAGCATGTAACATTATGATCGTGGAAAAGTATAATCAGATATGCTTTTTTGCATCTTATCAGACCAACAAATATATGTGTTTTTTAAAGTATTTGATTCTTTAAATTTTTGCTATCCATATTGAATTTTTTCCATGATGTTTTTAACATCTTGTGATATATAACATCCCATCATATCTTAAACATTCCTTTACATCAGTATGAAAGGTCATGTACTTGGGCTGTTTTTCATTTCATGAACATCTGGGCTTATGAGATTAACAGAACAGTATACCATTGCCTTCTTTTTGGTCTCTTTTATTAATAACTTGTGAATAACACTTGTCTTCTACCATGTGGATTATACTTCTGTTGGGGCAATTTCCTCAATATAATAATGGCTGCTAGTTAACCCCTTACTCACAACTTCTGCTTTTACTAGCTCAAATACATTTCTTTATATATTCAAAAGGATGGTCCTGTATGTTTTCATGGGGGGGGGGAATGACAGTTCATTTGCCTAAAATATAGGCATCTAGCACCATTTTGCATGTTGTAAGGTATCCCAACTGGTGTCCAGCTGTTGCTCTGGAGAAAGGCATGGGTCTTCTGTAGGTCTTGTGTTATATCTGCCAGTGCTGTGCAGATGTCTCTGATACTCTGTGCTATTTACAATGCCAAAAGATGCCTTTGTTTACATTAGAAACATATTTCTATCTTTGGGGTGAGCACAGACAGGAACCAAGGTCCTCCCAGGGAGCAATGGGAGAGCCACATTACTTCTGGTTAGCAGAACTATGAAAGAGGTATAAGAGTCATCCAAAATGTGTGCCAGTAAAGGCTTTACCTTGGCCATGTATGTATCTGTCTATCTATCTATCTAATATATGGTGTGTGTGTATAAATATATATATAAAAATTTATATGCCCCCCCCAATATTGCATAGACCACACRGGTAACTTACAGCCAACCATATGGGACATGGAAGGAGATCTGAAATCATCAAAAATGCCCAAAGTAGCTTTTCTATGCATAGATATGTCAGCATTTTCAAGTTCTGGAAGAGCCAGCATCAAATTTTTGTGTTGTTCCATAGCAATAATATAAACATCTCATTTCTTTTTCTGTAAGGTGTGAGATGTCAGACTGTAAAACTCTCACTGCTCTGGGAGCGAAAGAGCTTCATCCAGAGATTTGGGCAAGTTAGCAATTGGGAAAGAAGAGAAAAAGGTAACATGGAGGACGTGTCCAAAAAAGGTTGTGCGGTAGAAGGAGAAGGGCTATGGTAGTGCTACTGACTCAGTGCCTTGATACTGGAATACAAGCAAGAGGGACCTCGAAGGAACTCATGATTCACATCTACGACTGACAGAATGTATTCTGTTCCCTCTGAATCTTGTGCAGCATAAGTGTAGGTAATCTCTTTACATGTACTTCCTCATTCTGCTTCAGACCTTTTGCCATCATCTCTATCCTCACTTCCTCTATGCAGCCGTTTTCCCAGATATCGCGTTCCTGAACAAGGAAGCATCTAGGTCTTAGAGTCAACAGGCACGTCCTCACTGGAGCATTTGTCCTATAGGAAAGCCACTGTGATCAGCCACGTATTTCATATCAAACAGTAACAACATTCAGTGGCCTTGTTGTTTATGGTCTCATGCATTGCCTTCTGCTGCAGATCAGTCAGAACTTGTACAGCCTTGTGGAGCATGCATAGCAACTTTTTGTGAAGAAAACTTATGTGGGGGGAAACTTCAATAATTCCAGCTATCTTTTAATGTGGTTTAACAGCCCAAAGTGTGGAGAAGTGAGTTCAACACCTGTGGACAGAAATATACTAAACAGTTAAAGAACTACAGACTTGGAGATTAAAAGTGTCTGTAGTGGGTCACCAATCTTTTAAGCCCTTATTTCTTCTCTTTTGTCTGTTTATTTGTTGTACATTTTATGTACTGTATTGTATYTACCATAGCAATTTCAGGGATTTTGGCCACAAGATGGCATCTGATTTCATAGTCTTCCTTTTACAATATCACTTTTCTTCTATCTTGATGGACAAATGCCCAGTTTACTTGCAGCAGATTATAACTTACTTTCCTTCTGCTTTAGCAAATGCTTCTAGGAGCAAATGCAGTATGATTTTCCACTGCATTCTTAGGTCCTGGTAGTTGGAAGTGCCAGCAGTGCTGGGGGGCTCAGTGAAGCTCCCTGTGATCCTCTCCTCTGTAACCCCCATCCTCTGTCCTGCCAGGTTCTAACTGTTCCCTTTGTTGTGATTGTTGCCTGGTGAATGAGAACTGGCCCCGAAACTTCAGCTTGTTTCACCTGTGAAGAGATCCAAAGTCCCTTGAAGTTGTTAGAAAAACTCTTTGGCATAAAGGAAATTTAGACTAGGCCCCTGCTTACAGAAAAATGTTCTACAATTTCTTAATTCCAATTAAGCTTCCTAAAGTTATGGGTAATTTGTTTCCTTCTTCTTTCTGCTTCAGGGCATCTTCCATGTACCTGTATTTGTTGAATGTAGAATAGTCAGGTTTGAAGGAAGAATAGGCGATCTAGCAGACTGTTTCCTGAGCATACTGGGAATTCTGCCTAGGAAAGTGCAAAAGAAATAGGTAACAAAGATTTATCAGTTGGGTCAGACACACAGCAAACTGCAATAACAGTCAGTTCTTGGAAGCTTATAGAGTGGGAGATGGATCTTAATTTGCAAAGGGAGAACTAAATTATTCAAATGGGTTTGGCTTAATTGCATGAAAAGCAGTGATTTAATGCAGCTCTTCAGTATGCAGGTGTCATGCGGTTTGGAAACTAATGGCTGATGTGAAATAAGCAATTTACTTTTTTTTAAGTAACTTGAACAAATAACGTAATTTTGAATTACTCTAAAATATTTTATGACGTGGAATAGATCACAGCAGACCTTCTAACATCTTCTGAAGGCAAAAAGTAAAAGTGGATTTGCAAAAGAGATTAGACAAATTCATAGAGCTCTTCGGTGGCTTTTACAGGATGGTTTGGTGCCRTGCTGGCTCAGCAACTTCCTACTCCTTGGATGGCTGGAAGCTGATGGAGTCCAATCAGGAGAAAAATTGTACTGTACCTGCCCTGTGTCTTTTATTCCTCCCTAAATACCTGCTACTCTCCCCCTCCCAGGGATGATGCTGAACTAGGTAGATCTTAGGTCTGGCCTRCTAGGCAGTTTCTGTGTTCTTTCTTGTCTGCTGAAATGCTGAGCTGCTTGTTCTTAATCTTAACCAATGGCTATCACACTATTTTAGTTTGTGGAAGCATATGTGTCAAAACACTCTTCTATTCATAGCCACATAGACCATATCCTYGCTCTTGCACAATCACAGAAATCATTTCCTCTGTTTTGCAATATATTATTGAAACCGTAACTACAGCACCTGTGTTCTTGGCTCATCAAAGGAAGCAATACTAGAAGGTGCCAAGTGCACTTTAATTTTTTTAAATAACAATCCAGCAGCTGGAGAAAGAAGCCTCAGCAGCATTGCATAGCCAGATGGCTCCTGCAGCCCACCAGGAAGGGCTGTAGAGATTCTTCACAGTTTAAAGACCGTAGGGTAGGAACCTCTGTGGGCCAGGATGTGAGACCTCCTGGGAATTTCGAATATGGCTGATACCAGGCAAAGAATCAGGGACAAATGCTCAGTGAACATGAGACTAGACACCAAATATTTCAGCCTCGTCGTTTCTGCTGAACTGATGGATCAAGAAAAGAGGAAGATTTGCCTCTGCCTACTGGTAGCCCTGTATGAAATGTAAATGAAAAGGTAGATGTTCACAAAAGAGGTAAGCACCAGGCAAGGTGATAAAGGCTGAATCAGTGAAAAGTATTTTTAAACAAGAAGTTCAGCAAAGGGTGGTACAATTAATCATGGCCTGTGTATTGATGTGTGCCTCATAGTTGGATTTTCTGTGTGTAACAAAGAATAAAGTCTGACTGACGCTTTTTCTGGGTTTGGGGCAGAGGTAAAGACTCTTTGCTCTGTGGGTTCCCTGATGCCTGCTGGGGGCTGAGTTTGTGATACAGCCTTTTCCTTGGGGGTGGGATATATTGCTATTTCTCTCTCCTATTTTTAAAAAATTGTAAGCCTCTAATGTCTTTGAAACCTCTACCTCTCAGTCCAGTCAAATATGGCTGAAATCGGCAAGTGGGGATGTTTGTGGAGGGGACAGAAAGACACTGTGATCAAAAAAGCTACAGTAAACCCAGCTAACCCCCCTGTTTCTCAAACTACATTTTAATAGAAACCCTGTTAACTTTATTAAGTGGTTCTTTCTGTAGATACTTATCTGAGCACCTCAGAGACTTGTCTTTATATGCATAACATTCCTGGGAAGCAAGGAAGGGTTGCTATCTCATTTTTCACCTGAAGAACTGGAACACAGAAATTTAGAACGAGATGACAAAGCTATTTAAATGTATAACTCCTAGTAGGAACTTAAGGCTCTATAAAAATAGGCCCCTCAAGGGTCCGGGTCCAAGCAGCTTGCCCAAGATCACACTGAGATTGTGTAGCAGAGCAGAGAAGTGAGCCTTGACCTCCCTCCTCCCAGGTGCACTCTGATTAACTGGCTGCCTTCCTCCAGCTGTAGACAGGTCTGCACTACACAACAAGCTGAGCCGGTGACGGAGGTTAGGGCCTGCTAGAGCTGCTCGCCGCTGCCCTGCTGCCTGCCACAGCCACGTCAGCAGTACCAGTGGGTGCTCCTGTGCGTCCTGTTTCAGGCTAAAGGAGCAGGGCTAGTTTAAATGCTGTAAATAGCAGGTCTTCACTAATTTTGTGTGCAGTATAGTGCTTCCCTGAATGATTTTGCCAGGAGACTGACAGGGCTGAAGGCTCTCTTCTTTTCCACTGTCATGGCTGAATCCAGAAGGGCAGGTTTGTAGAGTGAGTAACTTTGCATATTTGCATTTATTGTGGCTCTTCCCTAGCCTCCCTTCAGCTCTTTGTGATTGAAGAGACAAGCAAAAGCTGCTGTTAGTAGCTTGTGCTCTTGTACTGACACTTTGCTTGAAGAACTCAGGGGTGTGTATGGGTGAAAACTAACCGTGCTCCAGGTAGTTATTTGCTGCTCAGTGCACTTGTCCGTAGGAGAGCTCCTCTGTTCTATGTGAATACTGAAGAGCAGATTTTCAGAGAGCATATAGCTAGTCTAAAGAATATTCCAACTAACAAATTATTTTTGAAGAAGTACTGCTGCTTCTCTGACCAAGAGGAGCTGCCTTTCTGTTCGGTGTGGAGAAGTTTCAAACTCTTCCACTTCAGGTCCTAAGGAAAGAGATTGCTGCAAGAGTAAGGAACTAAGGACAGATTTCCACCAACACCTCCATTTTAAGCTTTCACATCTGGTTAAGTGTGTTATGTCATTTTTGCCTTTCCTTATGAGGCATTAGCTATTGGCTATGGCTAGTAGGGAGAAGAGAGCAATTTTTCTGTGCCAACCCATATCCTTATATAGATAGGAGGCAATACTTTTGTAAAATATACTCTGTGTGAGTGCTTCTATTGCATTTTTCATCTAAGTATCTCCAAGTCCTCTGCAAAYTGTAATTAGTTCAATTGTATGCTACCGTACGAGACAGTGAAAAGAAAAAGGGGAAATGTGAGAACAGCTCCCATTTTTTGTGAATCTAGACACAAGCACATAGCCCTTTCTTGCTGAGCAATGAGAAGTCCCTATTTTATTCTGATCAGCTTGAAACCTTAAGTGGAACTATAGTCCAGCCATACTCCTTTTTTTCTGCTCATGTGCTGAAAATGGAGCAAATATGCTCTCTTCAGCAGAACTGGAGTCTACATATAAACTGCCTTTCCCTGGCTGAGCAGGAGAGTAAATGGAGAAGGAGGTTATTCCTCTGTTAATCTCCTGCATGACTCAGTAAAAGCTCTGGTAGTCTCCTCCTGTGTGAGTCTCCAGTATCAGATGGGAAGAACTTTCCAACCTTCTCGTTCTCACTTCTGTACTGTAACCCCCAGACCAATTTCCTTCTGTGTCTGCTTCCTACTTGCTCTTTGGTCCCTTCACTGTACCATAGTTTGGTTCGGTGGGATCTGAGCTGCGTATTTGTTCTGTGTTGTCTCACCTGGTCTCATTTTGACAGCTTGAAATGGCAAATGAGGCAAAGCAGCCTTTTGGAGAGGCTCAGAGAGAACTTCAGAAACCTGCAATGCTGCTCAGCAGTGGCGCAGCGACTGCTGAGCTCCTTGGCAAGGCCACATTTCCCCAGAGTCTACGTGACTGCCAGGCACTTTGAAGGCACGCTGAGAGTGTGCTACAGCAATACCAACCTATTTTTCTGTCAGGCAGCCTCACTGTGACAGTGACACTTGCTGCCTCCAGCACGCTTCATGCCTTCTCTCTTTGGTCTAAAAGACCCTCCAAAGCAGGCTGCTGCAGAACCTATGGCTTTATTAATGGGTTTGTGAAGACAGACTAAAACTTGCCTCCTTTATAGGAAAAAAGGATTTTTTGGGTGTGGGAGAGAAGAGAGTTTGGTGCATGGGATAAAACACTGCAGCTCAGTGATTCTGGTTCTGAGTCTATTCAAGGGATGGAGATACTGGTTGGCTGGCACTATTTCTAGAAAGACCATTTTCTACTGAACCATAGCAGTTCAAGCCAAAATAAATTGGTGTGCTGGGGTCTATTGCTACCCCTAACCTCTGCTCGCATGTTGCCACTCCTATCTCCTCCCCGCTCCTTTCTGTGCTGGCTCTAGCAAGCCTGTAGCTTTGGATGAGGCAGGGCTGCTCTATTCACGCAGGCTTCMGGCTGTTCCTTGCATGCGGTGGGTTTGCAGTGTGGCAGGAAGGAAAGGCAGAGGTGCTGTGCTTCTGTGACATTCAAAAAAGCTCAGTCCCCACCTGGTCAAAAATTCTGGGAACGTGTGACCCACCTTAATCAAATCCATGTGTCCAAACAGGAAGCTAGTCAGTGCTGTTCTGCATTTGGATGGGTAGCGTAGGATGGAGAGCAAGGAAGACACTTTGAGTATTTTTCCTAGTTCTACTGCTACTTTGCACTCTCTCTGACCTTTGGCAAAACAATTTAATTTCCAGATGTCCAAACTGTACAATGGGGCTATCAATACTTTCTGCTCCGTAGGGAATTTATGCAGTGCCACTAAATGTGTGCCAAGCCTTTGAGATCCTTTGATGGAAAGTGTTCCACCTGTAATTGCTATAATTACAATATTGTTAGTTACTTGTATGTTTGTAAATATGGGGGTAGGAAGTCTGAGAAAATACCATGAATCAAGAAGGCTGGAAAAATATCACAAAGAGCATTTAACTCCTCTGGCGCTGAAGTTTGTAAATCTCAGAGTCCATATTAGGGAAAAATATTTTTCTGCATTATATCGCTTTTCAGACTATGGCGAGTGCCACTTCTCTCCCTGTGTGAAAAATATTGAGATCAACATAAAGATTGCTCATAAATATGTCCACCTTCATCCATTCTCTTCTTAGAGAAGAGAATAAAAGGGCATTACAGGGAATCCAGAACATTAGCATGTCTGGGCTCTGCTGCAGCAGGACAGAGCTAGTTCAAAATTGAGAATCCATGAGATTTGGGATGGAAAAGAAACTATTTTCTCACTTTCATACTGATAAGAGGAGCTGCTCTACTGTTCCCAATTGTTGCAGTTTGTCAGGGACTAGACTGCAGACTTGGCTTCGTGAGTAAAGTAGAAAAGAGTTTCCAGTAAAGGAAAACATTCACAAAAGTGGTATTGTTTTATATTTAAATGTTTGTCTGCTTGTGCGTGTGCAGTCAGTGAATTTCCATCGGCGGCACCATCGGAAGCCTGCTTCCTCCTCCTCTGCAGCTGGGTGAGAGTCTAGGAGTGAGCGGGAGGCTAGGTTGACAAAGAGCTGAGTATTATCCTAAGGATAAATGAGTTAACCCATCACTGCAAACACTGTGCTGGCGGATTTCAGTGCAATTAGCTCCACAAATACCAAGACATGCAGTCTGCGACGAGACTAAAAGGTCTCCTAAACAATTAGGGGACCACGGCCCCATGGACCCCTGTCATGCACATTAATGTCACTAGCCTTAGCAAAGGGTATGTGTGTGCTTTGATGCCAAGGGAATCCAGAGCTTGACTGCCCCATAAACCTCATGCCATTTTTGGTCCCAGCTCCCACGATTCAGTGGCTTTTTATTTACTACACCTAATAACATTTAGTCAATAAACAAATGCAGGTTGGAGAGAAGGTCTAGTGTGAGCTTAATTACCTCAACTCTCTGCCTTCTCTTTTGTTATGTACATCATGGATACTTGACAGCATTAACATTCCTGGAATTGTATCTGCCATCCTTTGTAAAAGGATTGAATACTACACATTAGTTCGGGCTCGTGGGGCATTTGTGTCTCCAACAACAGCTTAATTATGGACATTGTTTACTAATCAGTATTAAATTGACAGACTATGAGGGCTAATCTGGAGATTAACACAATAGCTTGTTTTCATTTTGTTCTTCTAGCAGTTTATTGAATGCAAGATTTAAAACAAGACTCTTTTGTGAGCCTTACCTTCCAAATCATGGCTTGTGTCCCTGTGAAGATCTGTAAATTTCCTTTCCGTAGCTTAGGGTTTGAACACAATTGATTTGCTTAATAAGTAACAACAATCATTAAAGTCATGTCTTATTGCATACTGCTGGGTGTAAAAGCAATAAAAAGTGTCCTTCCTATAGGATCAGCAGTTCACAAATCTTTAGGCTGCATTTAAGCCTTCTGTTTGTTCTGTTTTGCAAACTACACAGAGTATCATCGCTCAGACAAATACCAACAAACCCCAAGCCCCAAACAGTAATTTGTGCAGCGAGAAGATCTGATGTCACTGTGCAAAGTTATTCAGTGAAAGCTGTGTACATCTCTGGGACATCTGTTTTACCCATACAAATTGTTAAGCTCCCTGATATACTTGTTTCACCTGTGAAAGAATTCCATAGTTGGCCATGCAAGTTGTCTAGAAGCTGGTTGTCCAGTCTGATTATGAGAAATGCAAGCAAACTAAATTTTGCCACACTGTTGAGGGTTTGTTTAGGGAAGAACACACATGAAGTGGAAAGGTCTTATGCATATTGTATGTCCATCCATCTTCTCTTCCTGCAGCACTTGAGATTTACAGTAATGACAGTGATCCCAGCATAGCATGTCTTCAATAGCTTCACGTCTATATTCAACTCTGCAATTTTTCAGACTACTGGAAGTACCTTGAGTTTCATGCTCTGGGAAACTTCTCTTATTGATGAATTGCTTAACAGATAAGTATAAATGAATCAAAACTCACTTAGTAATAACTAGATAATCTCTTTCTGTTCTCTTAATCTGGAAGTGTTGTTCAGAGTAGGAAGCAATGGTATGCTCTACCTCACAGCGACAATGATGGTGGGAGAGCGGATAAAACAACCAGAAGCACATGGGAGGGACTGTTACTTCCCTCTGTCTCAGACTTGGCAACTCGCATACACAGTGTTTGCTCACCGTGTGGCCCTCCAAACTTATGTTATGGAGCAGCAGTCATCTTACTTGTGGTGAGGAAAGATGGCAAACATTACTGCACTGAAATGCCCAGCAGAATGTCTCCAAAGTCAATGCTCCTCTGGTCCATGGGTCCATGCACTCCTCATGCTGGATGTAATTAGTATAAAAACCTTAATCTTTTTTTGCATCCAAGCCACGTGGTATAATCCAACCTTTCAGAAGGATAAGTCAGTATTTGTGAGCTCACTTGGATTTAATGTAAACAATAAAGGACTAATTCAATAAAATGGCTTTGACCCATCAAAATCTACTTTCAGGAGCTGTACTGTAGGACTAGGAGCCCACATGGTGTGTTGGGCATGCAGAAATCTTCAAACCTGCCTGTTTGGAGAACAGCTGACAATGCAGATGTACCAGCTTTAAGAAGAGCTGGTTGTTAGAGATTTTGCACCATGTTTTTGGGGTCATATGCCTTTTTTCTTGGAAGATTTGCTTGTCAAATATGACATGACAGCTTTTCTGATTTACTCACAGGTCTGAAAAGAAGCAAAAGAAGAAAAAGGAAGGGAAGGAAAAGCAAAAAGATAATTAGCTGAGATATTTAAAAGTAATTGATGGTTTTTAGAGTACCAGTTTATAATTCTTCAGATGAGCATAGTTTTCAGGAAACATTGAGTACTTCTACTGATCTGTGTCCTGCAAAAAAAATCACAAGAATGCTATTAAAAATTAAGGCATCTGAAAGTAGTTGTTGGCTTCTGACAGTTGAAGCTGGAGGTTTCCAAACTCCTCAGCTTGAAGACTCTGAAGAATTTCCCAGAGGAGATGCAGGCTCTTGCACAGTTTTGTTTATTGATCACAGGTTGAAAATCAGTCATGTAAATCATTGCTTACTGTAGCAAAGTCATGTTTTACTAAGCAGCAGCTGCTCCTTRCTGCTCATTTACACAAAGGGTCGTTCTTTCACATAGGAGAAGCACTATTTTACAAACAGGTTCATACTGGCTTCATACATGTGAATATACATCTGTAAACCATGTATTTTAACTGCTCAGAGGTTAACAACTCTGGTTTCTTGATCTAGCTTTTTGCAGTTGCCCATATTCAAGTCCTTTTTAAGCAACATTCTTGAAAGGGTGAGCATTAGATTGGTTTCATGGGACTCTTGGGAAGCTGATAAAGTTTGCTAGTTGAGCCAATAAAGCTAAGTCTGCTGCATCAGACCACATCAATCAGATCAGTTTACACTGTGGCTTTTAAAGAGGGTCTTTGTTTATTTTCTTAAAGAAGTACCTGCTACCTGTACATAGGCTCTCAGGGCAGAAGGGACCACCAATCATCTATTTCCAACCTCCTGTTTACATAGGCCATACAGTGTTTTCTGGAAGCTGGATTAAAGCATTATGTTAGAACTGCATCTGATCTTGCCTAAAGGCTACGAGCAATAAAGAGTCAGCCACATCCTCTACTAATATATTCCAATATTTAATAATGCTTATTACAAGGAAATTACTTCTTATTTTAGAGTTGAATTCATCTGGCCACTCTTTCCAGCCACAAGATTTTGCTATGCCTTTCTTAGATCAAGAAGTTCCTGCATGTCAGGTCTCATTTCCGTGTATCAAGCTCAATCGACAGAACTCCATAAGCCTCATGCTGTAAGCTTTTCTTTTTAATATCTGAATAATTTTTGTAGTCCTCCTCTGAATACTTGAGAAATATTCCAATCTCCTTCTCAAAGCACAGGCACCAGAACTTACCAGCTATTCTAGTAGATGTCTCGTTAAACCTGTGTACAGAGGCAATATTGCTTCTCTGCTTCTACTTGATAAACATTTTAAGATCACATCGGCTGTTTTTTGTCAAAGCATTGCACAGTCATGTCTGCCCATTGGCCCTGAAATCCTCTCCTGAATTACTGCTTTCCAGGTCAGTCTCCCATCCTGCTGGCAAGACCTACATGTTATGTTGCCATATGTATTAAAGCGGCCAAATGATCCACTCATGATAATACAGTTTTTCTCTCTATCCATGACGGACAGAGGCTTGAAAGCAGTTTATCTGACACCCCAATGACATCTGTTAGCCTGAATAGACAGCCATTAGTACCTTTAGATCCTTTAGATCTGAAAGCATTTAGGGTTGTGTGTTTCTGTATCATCTCTGACCACTTTACAGGTAAATGTCTTTGCAAAGAGTCCAATGCTCCTGTTTTCTCCTTCTGTCTTTAGAGAAGGAGCTATAACCAGTGATTTTAACATTCAGGTTAAGTGACTCATCCCCAAGTTCCAACCATATCATTATTTCTTCTTCAGGGAGAGAAGGAAAGAAAAGGTGGTCTCTAACACCTCTTTTTTACTACACATCCTCCTAATATTACTACTCAGAGGTTTTTAACTTTAGTCTCTCTCAAACCACAAAGTGCCTTCAGACATTTTCTTCTAGGACTAGCTGTGTCAGTTTAAGAAATTATTATCCCCAGCTGTTCTTCACCACCTAGGAGGTAAGGATTACTTCTTCCGCAGCTCTGCAAGCAGTCCAGATTGTGTAACTGCTCCCTTATCTGCCTCTAACCAAAGTCAGCCAGATTAAATCAGGGTGTGCTTCCACAACAGTTTTAGTCTTTTTAACCAGAACTGCCGCAACATCACCTTCCCCTCTACTCTTCCTAAACCTTTCTTTCCCACAAAGCTTAGTAGTCCTCAGACTCTGTAGTAAGGCAGTTTGGGGAAGCTAAAAACATAGAGAATTACTCACTTTTTCTTAGAGTTAAAATGCAATCATATTAGGTTCATTTTATAATTTAGGGAGAGATCTCTAGAAAGTAATTCAGACTGCCTAAATTCTGATTTTCCTTCTCTCCTTTTAGGAAAACTCGGGATAAAGCTATATGATACAGTTGAGCTGATCTAACATCCTGCCCTTCTGCTGAAATAGGTAGTCCTACTCCTCCCTACTTCCAGACCTCAAGTCCTGCCACTCTTTTTCAGCAGGTGTTGGCATTCATCCAGCCCCACTTGAGTAAGCTGATTCAGCTCACTGACCCAGCAGGAAACTATATACTTTTTAAAATTTGGTTAGTTTTCTGCTAGAAATTTGCTGTAGGCCTGGATGAGAATCAGAACCAGTGCAAAGGAGGGAGTTGAGCAGGGCTGGGAGAGCGGAGAGAAGGGAAGGGTATATAGGAAGGGAAGCTTGAGCAGCCATTTAGCTGTCTTGTGTATGTGCAATCTTAGTTCCCTAAACAAGCTCACCAGAGAGCTAGATGAGCACCAGTGATGGCACAGGAGAGAGAAGGCAGGAGGGGGAACCAACCTTTTTAGTGGCAGTTTGTTGTTAGATTAGCTTAGAGGTACCATTTGACCATGTCCTAAAATTGCCTGTCTGAACTGCTAATCTAGCTGGTTCAGACCAGTGTCTGCATTACGAAATGGCTGATCTCTTGCTAGCTGAGCTGTGGTTTGGTAACCTCCAGCAAAGGAGCAGTAACATATAGTTAGGGTATATAATGCCTTGAATTGCTGTGCTATTTGCTAATTGAGCTCTTGTCCAATTAGAGATTACATACATACTTGGGCATTTGTATCATGATTATCCCATTTTCAACCTTCCATTACATGGTTAGCTTAAAGACTCTCGGCCTATCTTCCAGGAGGCTGTTGACCCTTTGTGTGAGACTAAAACCCTGTTCCCTTTAACAAGTGTCCTACTGCTCAACAAAACCAAGCTTCCCTCCTTGCACTGCTTACTTAACCAGCTAATCTTTCACCTGTTGTGTTTTCTTTTTTTTTTCCTTGCTTGGAAAGATTTCTGAAATCATTAAAAAACCTGTTCCTGCAGTCTGTCAAGTGCTCTGGGATGGTGCCTGGTGTAGCGTCATGGGTGTCAACATGGACTGTAACCAGTCTCTTCCTGAACTTGGAATTTTCTCTGTTCATCATGATAATGTGTTGTCTTCATTCATGGAAAACTACAAGCTTTTCTATTGTCTTTCTTTTGCCTCTTGCAGATCGTCTTAATAAGTTTCCTTCACAAAGTTCTCAGTCAGGACTATCTATCAACTTTGGCAATTTGAGGGTTGTGTCTTTGACCTCTGAAGTCTGTCTGATTTGAGCCAGTGGCAATTCTCAATGTGTTCCTCCAGCTGGTTCTTGCAGGGCAGTCTCTTCATGTGTCTTCAATGTCAGGTACAATTAAATACACCCAGACATGAAGATTTCAGGCTTTCTCCTTGCTGTGACATGTTTTCAGTCATCTTTTGTTTCCTTGTCTCTACTTTTTATGTGATTCCTCTGGGAGAGTGTGTGGGAGTCCCTGTGGTGTGAATTGGACCTCTCTATGAAGAAAGGTGTTTCTCTAGGCCACAAACTTTCTCCTCCACCTGAGCTACTAGCTTGCACTTCATAAAGGCAAAAAAAAGTATGTCTCTTTTGAGGRAGGAATCAAAATTTCACACATCCAGTGTAGTTCCAAATAGCTGATGACCCTCTGTCCATCTGTGCTCCTGATGGCAAAATGTACTACAAAGCAAAACCTCAAGCTCAGGAATATTCAGGAATATCAGAAATTCCACTGCCAGCCACTTACTTCTCACAGTCTGTATTCCTTCAATACCATCGCTTTGTAAAGGATTACAAATAAGCTCAGGAGATCGAAGTCAGAACCTACAGCAGAGGCTCGTACCTGGTACAAACCACTCAAGATCCTAAAAGCAACCACAGGAAACCCCAAGGACCCTGAGGGGGGCTTTACACGGCCCCACGTGGTACTGTGAGTAGTGTAACTGTGGTATCATGGGGCTCAGCCTGCTAGCAGGTCAGAGCAGGACTCCTTAGCTGTGCCTATTTGTGTGTATCACTATTCACCATAAGGAATCTGGGACTGATAACTTAGATTTTAGCAAACAGGGAAGATACCCACATGCCTTTGCTTCCTGCTCTTCTCTAAGTTACATTTTTGCACGGATGGAGTCAAACCTGTTTAAATTAATGCCAGTGACAGAGATGCAAATAACCATCAGGCTTTTTATTGGTCTTCCCTACCACAGCTCCACCTTGTGCTTCAGCAAAGGAAGCATGAAGAGAGGAAAGTAACTGGCCTGTGTTAATTAGAGACTTCTCTGCTGCTTTTTCCAATGACAGACTATCAGTTGGTAATTACAATGCATCGGTAACCCCCCGCTTGCCTCTGCTGCTGCTGCTTGGTGAGCTAATGAGGGGGAGAGGACAAGCTGCAGTAAAAGGCTATCCTAAGTGGTTTGAAGTTGCTCTAGGGGAACATTTACTTCACTTTTTAAAAGTGAAACTTCAACTGTAAGTTTGGGCATTACAACAGTAATATTAATTTTTTTCTCCTATGACACTCTCTGAATATCAGCCTTCTCTTAAGGCTTGATATTAGATATGCTACTAATGCTACATTTAAGTAACRCACACTGCAGCACATGCTTGTCCTTGTTTCAGAGCGGAAAGAGGTCTCTTCCCCTTCTCTTTTGTGTGCAGATGACCTGTTGTACCTCATCAGCTCAGCAGTGCTGGTTGATGCGCTGGGAAGGATGATCCTGAAGGATCCACCCATCTGAAAGAGATGGAAAACGGCAGCTCTGTGAAGGCTGCTGACTCTGCTTCCTGCAGGGGAATCGTTGATGGGGGAAGTCCAATAAGCTCCCATTTCCCTTGTAAGATTCAATGAAATGAATAAGAATATTCCAGCTCAGATTTTTTAAATCACACACTGTATGTAATGCTAAATCATGTTCTATAATCAACAGTTCAAGTTCTGATTTGAGTTAAATAGACCTCAGCTGGTGAGCTGACCCCACTGTTCCTATGACATTTAAAATGCTAGCTGCTGAGTTATTTTAGATGTTTTCTCAAGAACACAATGAACAGCTAAATCCTAAGATCAGCCTGCTGAAGGCAGAATAAGTGAAGTGCTTTCCCCTCTAGTTAAGTAAAATTCTAAATTTAAAGGATGTTTTATTCTTTAAAAAAAACCCTTCTATAGCTGGATGAAAAATAACCTCTCCCTAAAAACTAATAAAAATAACAGTCTAACCAGTCARCTAAAATATTATACAAACATATTGTCTGAATTCTCTGATCTATCCCAGCCCTCAAAAATTGGTATTTGAATAAGTTGTTATCAAAATTCAAAACACTTCAGCTAATTTTACCAGATACCGTGGTTTAAATATCATAGATCTTACGTCCTCTGACACCTGTGAGATTTGAGTGTGTACTCAAAGGCACTCGAGTACTTTGCTGAATAGAGATGGTATAAAATAATGTGCTTAAATTAAAAAAGTGCTTAATTCTTTAAAAAATAAATTTGCTGAGTCACGTTGGTCAGGCTCTGTTAGAGTTGCTTTGGGCTAACATGGTATCATTAGAAGAGAGAAGCTCACGGTTGGATGGAGATCCTGAGCACCAAGTTTTAGGGTGAAGTGAACTTCTTGTGTGCATAAAGCAGTTCCTAAAGCCTCAAAAAGAGAGATTTGTTCTGGGAATGCTGTTGGCATAGTGATAACTATCAAACTGAATGGAGTCTTGGAAAGAACAACACTTGATAACAGCTGTGTTTGCATTAAACATTTTTAGAGTTCAGTTCAGAGCAGTTCTGTACCATATATGTAGAATTTTTATGCAGAATTTGCATACAGAAAGCATGGAATGCTCTTTACTGGGTAAATTATTTGCTTCTGCTATTTATTACACTCCCCCTTTCCCCTGGGCACACGTGGCTGTAAGTATTTGAGTTAGTAGAGAAAACAGGTGTGCCTGGTCAGAAGAGCAAAAAGCGTGTATTCAAGGGAAAAGCAGGATTTTTGTTTCAAATGAGATGTATAATGCAGCCCTCCCTTTGGGTCCATCTAAACTGACTTTCTGGCAAGAATGAATTAAGGCATAGATACCATGGCCCATGTTTACCTCATCTAATGGAGATGCTTTAACTCTATCCCTATTAGGCAAAATATTTAATACAGTCTTAAGACAGGAATGCTGTTGTACTAGGCTCTCTGTCTACCTCAGGAAAGAGAGGTTCTTCTGGATGGTACTTCAGGTCATCTATGCTTTGAATCACTGTCTCTCTAGAGAGGCCAAGGGGGAATTTGCATGATAAGACTGAACCAGACCAACAGCTCACTTCTAGCAAAAGAGACAGTCCTGCTTCTCTTCCTTGCCCTTGTTCCCAACTATGTGGATGCATTTCCTTTGTTGCAGCCACTCTTATGCTTGCCTGACTGCATGTTAAGAACTGAACCAACTCACTAATTTGGAAGAAAATTGCCCTTTTTCTTTGGTCAGATGAAGCAAAAACTTTTCTGCAGGGTGAGTGAATTGCATCGGGGTCAGGGAAGTGCTGGGAAGCACATAAAGAACACCATAACATGAAGCATTCCTTCCTTCCAGCAGAGCTCACCTCAGAAGGTTGTCTGACCTCCTGTTTCCCAAAAGGCCGAAGATCACAGCATAATGCTCCAGACCTTGCAAGTCTCACATCCTATTCCTGGGTCTGGATTGGAAATGGAAGCTTCCTTGGAGTTCTTCTGGCAGTGGAGTTTTTACCTGAACCTCAAACAAAATAGCTGGAGGTGAAGCTCCCAGAGCAGTGCATGTCCCACCTGCCTCTCTACTCCCAGGATAGCATAACCTCAACATGTTTGAATTGGGCTGAAACACTGCAGCTAATATCTTCTTTCCTGAAAGAGGTGCCCTCAGATCTTTTATGACCAAAACTGTTAAGTACCTGATTTTTACATGTATTGTGAAAGATGGCTTCTCTGGCAGCAGCTGTCCCCAGTACCATTTTGGGACATTTATTTTGCAGTGACTCAGAAGGTAGGTTGCAGCTACTGCTCAGCAGCATCACTTCTTGCACAGTCTAGGTGTTCTTCAGAGGTCGCTGCCTGAAACACTGACCTGATCCCACCTGATCGTCATAGCTTATGAGAGATGATGGAATTGCTCAAAGGTGGTATGACTAAGTGGTTTCACACCATGTCTGTGATAACTGTACTATTTTTCTTTTCTTATGAGGAAAGCAATAATGAGTAATAGCAGACTTCATTAATTATTTTGTATTTCTGCTTTTCAAATCATAGTTTAATTTTTGAGAGTCTTTGAGCCAAAGATTATTCTCCTCTTCAGTCCTAATGCAAAAGAAAAATATCTAAGGGGTATATTTTCTTGTTCCTTTGTGTACAACTTGTATGAGGAGCATCCCTAGTGTGGTCCAGCAAGAAGGGTGAGTGGTGGAAGTGGGAAGGTATGGTTTTGCTATGACTGTGCCACCTATGTAAAATCTATACCCAGGTTTACACTCCTGGTCATTGCTTGTGGCCATCTTAGGCTTCTGACTTGTGATCTTTATGGCATGTAGCCTTTGGCAACCAAAAAGTCTGCCATTCCCCAGTGTGCATCCCAACACTTAGCTGAAATCAGTGCTCCACAGCAGAAGCAGTAGCATGGGTGATATGGCTTAGCTGTCATTGCAGTCCAGTATACGAAGAGAGTGTGAGTGTAGAATACATCTGATAAGAAGCTGTGAGGTTGCAGGAAGGTTTCAGCCAGAAGAATCAGCACAGAAAATCAGCACAGGGCACAGAAAATCCAGTCAGAACTGTGGAAAGTTCTCTCTATGCTCACTCCCCCCGCATTCAGAAGAACAGAGAACAGGCATAGTACCTGTCTTCTGAGCCAGCATTTTGTCTGGAATGAAACTGTTTATGTTTGTTTGTTTGTTTTAAAACCTGTTCAACCATTAAAATAGTGTGAAGCAAGTGAAAACCATCGGAGAATTGTGAACAAATATTCATGCTGGCTCTACTGCAGATAGTTGGTGAGGACAAAGTCTGAATGTCCGGATGTCCTTGTGTTGATTGATCCTGTTCCTGTTCCTATCAATGGGAGATTCAGTCCATCTTCTTTCTCTACACTTTCTTCAATGCCATGTAGGGTTGGAGGTGGCAGTAGGTACCACTTGGGATGTAATGACCCTACAGCTGAGACATTCTCTGTTCCATATGGCCTAACACTGATATATAATCAGATTTCATTTGTGGAGCAAAAGTAAACTTAGCTTCCATGTTCTTAGTTTGGCTGTTTGTATGTAACCTATAAAAGGCTTCATTGTTTTAAAAGAAAGATTCTGGGCTAAGGGAGAACCAGGCATGTTTGGAAACATCCTTTTAATTTTTTTTCAGGCTAAGAACAGCATTCATCTCTTAAGGTTTCATTTCATGTCGAGGGAGGCAGCCTATATTCCCATGGTTTGAAAGGAATAGAGTGTCTATGGGGTAGGACCTCCCCACTCTCAGTGTCCCCTTGTGCTTTCCAAGTGCTTAGCATTCCTTACAAATTACAGTCTTTTGTGGTACAGAATACTGTGCTATTTTAACCAATTGGAGGGATGGTGGTGCTGGGGGGAATATAATAGGCTGAGAAGTATTTTCTTACTATGCTAGATGAATTGTTTGTTTAGGCTTCCATCCTGAAACAAGGTCCAAAGGCATGGACCCTTACAGGCCCCGTGGGACTTCCTGTGAATAGAAAAGGTCTCCTCTAAGACCACATTCTTAAGTGTTGCTTCACATGTAAAATTGACTGTCAGTAGCCCATCCATACAGTTAACCTGAGCAAACAGTATAGGGGAAAGGAGCTATCACATATAAATCTCAGAATATTGATATGCAACTTAGTTATTGAGCAAGAGGGRGGTGCTAGTGTTCATTTCAGGTGGTAGTATGATTATTAAATCCCAGACTGTTTGAATTAAGTAGAATATGTGAGATGAACAAATAAGGAAATAGCTTCCCGGATGAAAAACATTTAAGTTTACACTGAGAAGACAATAAGCAAACTACTGACTTCAAGAATCCCATTTTCAGGCGTCTGTGAAAAGTATCAGGAGAAGGGTCCAGAGATCAAATGGAGACAAAAGTGTTAACAGATCTTCCTGAGAACAAGAATGTGGCAGTGGGAGACTTGTTAGAGCCATCTAGGGTGACAACATGGAGGGGAGAGAGACATACATACTCTATAAGGTAATCTAAAGAAATTTGCCCTCCCAGCTTAAAGGAATAAGAGCTGAGAGCTGGCAAGAAGCACTAGTAAGCCCTGGGGAAATACTGAACAGCTGTATTGCATATATTGTTTTTAAGATTTGTTTTCTCAGAATGGTTTTGTTATAAGATCTGCCCAGATTCTGTAGTTCAATGCTTTCTGCAATGACAGTGGTAGAAAACAAATAACATCCCTGGAGCAAAGTATTTTTGGTCAGAACATGAGTTCTAACTAATCTGCACACAAAGATTATTTGAGGATCACAATTTTTTTTATATAACTTAAAAAGCTGAATGTCTTCAACATCCAGTTTTTCAGAACTACAGTGAATTCTCACAGATTTGTGCCCAATTCATCCATCCATCCATCCAACCTTCTCCTGCTCAAAACCACCATAAATCATAAATTTAAGCGTACAGGTGACTGACATCTGTTCAACACCTAATGCAATAAGGTGCAATAGGAAGGCAGTACTATTTTATTTATTTTCAGTACTGTTCTATTTATTTTATTCATTTTCATGCATAATAAGTCCTAACAAATACAGGAGTTATTCTGAAGAAATCCCTGARAAATTCTTTTCTTTTGAGGAAAGAACAAGCTCCCCAGTCTTTTGGTAAGAACATATTAGAGGTAGGAGAAACTATCTGGAGGAAGAGTAGGTGTTTCGTTAGGATATGCCAGTTGGGAGTTGGAAGAGGAAAAGAATTTGCTGGATTCTAGTGAAAAGCAAACACTTCTTGGGATAATCTAAACTAATAAGGCCTCTCTTTWACACCATTAAGAAATGTCTTTCTGCGTTCTTAATGTACCATACTTCCTGATAGTAATGATTTTGTTTTTTTTTTCCTCAAATGTGCAATTCCAGTTACACTTACTATCACATAAAGAAAATCTCCTTTCTGCATTTAAGACACAAAGGAACACAAACAACAAGAAACAGTTCTGTATTTTGAAAGACTTGGAACTCCATTTTGGTGTATCCCAAGTAATTTAGTAAAATAGTAAGGTTTTACCTCTGGCTTTTGACAGGTTTATTGGTGTGCAAATATCTATTTAACAGCTGTGCTATCAACATTGGCTTTTAGTCTGCTGGAGTTGAAAGTAGTCTCTAACTTACCATTGAAGAGCGCTGAGGAAACTGAAAACATTTGTGTGCCCTGAGTTGTATTCCAGCAATAGGTCTCAGTCACATCCTACTCATGTGCAGCTGACACACATGCACTCGTATGGTCAAGTGCAAAGAGCTTGGAGCTGCCTCCCCATCTTTGGGCACAGTGTGGGAGAGGGCCAGGATGTCACAAGTTAGCTGCTGAGGACACTCTGACCACGGGCTAAAAAACTGTGGCTGGTGAGCACCTCTCCATGGTCTGCAGAAGTTTGTGTGGTCTAGCTGTTCCTATCTGTTTTCAACTGCTAAACTGCAAGGACAGGAAACTTTCCAGTCATCATTCTCCAAATTGCCTTTACTTGTCTCCAGGTCACGAGTAGGAAGAGTGAGAGCTCATGTAAATACAGAGTAGAGAAGTAGCTGCTTTTTTTTAAGGGTGTGTCCCACATCTGAAAGAACCTGAAATCCGTGCTGAGGTCCCAACCTGCAAAGAGGAGGAAGGTGACTGGGGACAGGAGGAATATTTATACAAATGGGATCCCACCTCCTGAAGATGCTGTTTTTTAAAGAAGGTCAGCTTCTCTAAGAGCTATGTGGACTGGGAGGTGGGGGAGGATTACTTTCTTTGCCACAAAAATCTCTAGTGCCCAGCCATATTACTCAGATGGCTGGCAAGAAAACATCCTCTTACAGACCACTCCTGTTGAACTTGATAGGAGTTGTGTCACTGACTTCAGTGGGACCTGGATCAGGCCCTAATCTGTTAAAGAAATAACAGTGACATGACTGTTTTCCCTCCTGGCCCCTTACTCTTGGCTATTCTACCCACCACAGTGTTTATACTTTCTCAGGCTGGGCTGGTTCGGTTGCAGCAGCGTAGACAGACTGTGTATGCCTCTGACCCAAGGAGCTCCTGCAGCAGAGAGAAAGCATTGGGCTGTAGCCTTCTGCTCAGGCAGCTCCTCCAATTATTAAGGGAATAGCCTCGAGGAATCTAAGGAATCACAGATATTCTGGGGGAAAAAAATCCGTTGGCTGGAAGTGACTGAGTAGAAAAAGAAAAGAATGAACTAGCATCTCGACTCGAAGTGTCTGTTAAATCAATCGTTTACTCTGAGTGGGTAGCAAAGAGATGATCTAATAGGTGAAGGATTCTTAGTTCCTGTTCAGCATGCCTTTTGTATGAAACCCAAATGTTTTTATTTTGGTTTATTCCTCAAATACTTTTACCAGCTAATTTCATTGGTAATGTGGCAAAAACCATATAGGCCATTATGGTTCAGACTCTATGAATCTCTTTATGAACTTCTACCTCTTTCACAGGGTGTTATAGAATATAGTCTCCAACACTTTCAAGTCCTGTGCTTTCTAGTGATGTGCTAATTTTCTCCCTGTGTAGCCCAAGCTCATGTTCATATTTAAGGATAGAAGTCATTCTTTTCCTTTGAATAAGTTCTAGCAATATCTACAGTTAATGATAGAGCAATCACTCTCAGAGTTTAATTCTCCCACATTCAAGAAAATAAAGATAACTTAGAATAAAATGCCAAGTGCCGTCATGTCCTCTACAAATCAATGCGGCACTTACAGTGATAAGCAGTTGGACCAATATCCACATTGATATTTAGGCATCTAACTAACTACCCATGGATTTCATGGGAATTCAGACACTTAATTAGGATTTAGTTTGAATATCTCTGTGCACCTGGCTCTATGCCCGGTATGAAGTGTTAGCAGGATCAGCCCCCTCAGCTCTTATGCTCAAATCTGCCATGATCCTTCTGTAGGCAAGCCCATGTGCTCCCCAGGGACTTCAGTGGCGAGTCATGAGAGCTTGGAGGCTGCTGCTGTGGAGCTCATTTTAGAGTCTGAGTCTAAGTTTTAATACGAATGAGGAGCTTTCCAACTTTTTTTGGTCTGTGCAGTGCTATTTCTTTGCCTCCAAGGCATCACAGAAGCAAAAGAAGTTAGGTGTTAGAAGTTAGAAGTTAGGTTAGCAGAATACAAGGCACAAACAAGTAATCGTCTCAGTAATAGACTTTAAAAGGCTGGGACCCTTGCTCTCGTGCAAGGCTGCTTCCTTTCTCCACCCTGGGTTTAGAACCAGTTAGTGCATTCTGTAGGCAGCACAGGCAGTGTAAACATTTCCACTGGGATGGGTTTGGAGCGACTGGCCTTGCTCAGGAGGCAAAATCATAGCTAATATATCCCAAGCAGGAACCACACAGCTCCTAATGCCAAACCAGCCTATACTTCTTGGCTTCCTGCTTTCTTAGAAACCAAAAATAACTGCCATATTGGCCAATTCCTCTATGGCTTAAATTGCATTTGGCAATGGGCGTTATATAGAAGAGCTGAGTTCTGAACCTGTTGGCTTTACAGTTCTGACAGCCCTAATTTGGTGCTGGTGGGAGGTATAAAGAGTACACATAAAGAGTATGAAGCGGCAAATTTGACAGTGTTTGCCATTTTTATCATAGCCATTGACTTGTGTTGTGTGGCTGCACTGATCTTCTCAACTCATTCTTTGTGTTTTCTKTAGCACTCATCATTGCAAAATGTGTACGATTAAATATTAAACATAGTCTGAAAGTGATGATCTGCACTGTGTGTTCCTAAAAACCACGTATGACTTTGCATCTGGTTGTATTGCAAGACACACAAATAGACAAATGAGGTCTACTTACCAAATAGTCCAGATCAAGCTGAAGAGTGATCTGTCCTTATTGCTGTTCACTGCTTCACCCAGCTTTGTGTCATCTGCAAACTTTATCAGGAGCAACACTGTCTCGTTCTCTGAACTCTGGTAATATTGCTGAATGGCACTGACTACAGTGAGATCCCTGTGCTACCCTCTGGAAACATGCCTCCTGAAGCTCCCAGACTACATTCTTTGCACCTTTGGACTAGATTTCCCATATAAAGTGGTTTCTTGGCCATAGACTGTGTGCTGAATTGGTTTTTATAAAGTGCTAGTTTTAAACTGACATTTTATGAAGTGTACCCTGCATATTTTTTTGATTTAAAAAGCCAACTCCACTACTTTTTACCAAACAAATTTGTAATCATGAAAACATTTTAAGCATTTAAGACTTCTATTCCATTACATCAAGAGAATTAATACTATGTGGGCCTTTAGCTTTAAAACTGATTGTATCTCATTTCAACTTTATAATGGTCATATCTGGAACTGATGCCATGCTGACCCTTTTACAGTTATCCAGGATTCACTACTGTTATAGAAATGTTGGTACATAAATTATTTCCTGTAAATTCCCTGCTTCTTCAAGATTTCTTTACTACAAACTGTACAAGCTCAGAACTCCTTGGCCAACTCTTTAAGAACTCTTAGGTGTAAAATTATCTTACATTTGAATCCAGGTCTAAGACAGTATGATGATGAGCACCATCAGGAGCCCAGGGAGGGAGCAGGTACATCACATAACAGTGAGCATTATACACACAGAACACGTTTGTGGATCCAGGCCTGAGGTTCGGGGCTGAAATCCTAGCCTGTATGTCATCTCTAGGTTGCTCTGAAGCCTGTAACAAGCCCTGCTGTAACTGAGGGGAGTCAGGGAACTGCCTCCATGTGTAGCAACCCTGCGTGATCTCCTGTTGTCCGCTCCGCTTCTCAGCTCTGCTCAGGATGGCTCCAGCAGAAGATAGTGCAGCCTTGACCTGCTCCTGACGTGCTTCCCTCCCTGTGTCGTGGCTCGAAAGGGGCCGTGCACAGGCCTGACGTTGTCCATACCAAAGTAGAGCTGCTTTGATTGCCTCCAAGGCTTGGAAACCAAGTGTGCCATAAGGTAAGAGGCCATAAATGAGAGAATTCTTTCCCATATTTTCTTTGCGCTTCAGCAGTCTTTACCAGCCTATCCTTTGTACTTTAAGACTTGGAAGAGAAGTTCAACTGTTTTGCTGRTTGCCTCTTTCTACAAACAATAAGGAACCCAAACAGCAGATTAATCTCCAAACAGTTAATTTACATTTCTAGAGGAGACGACTGAGAGAAAGGCACACTATCGTTATAAAGAAAAAAGGAAAAGCCCACTCAACAATTACTTTTCAAGACAAACATTTAGGCAATTTGCCAGAGCAACTTAAAATGCTGTCCATCAACATTAGCTGCAATGTGCATCTTGCTCTTGCAGCTTGTCCCAGTAACTGCTTTCAAGCCTTTAAGCAAAACTTAGAAAAAATTGTATTTCAAGGAATTGCCCTGGAAAGCTTTGATTCATTGCTTGCATTCGGGATTTGTGAGATGTACTGTAATTGCACATGTTATTACTCTTGCGATATTTTGTATTACGTTACTGCATGTTTATAGACCAAAACTTTATAGACAGATAGAAAGCAGTCTGAGAAGGAGGGCAGACATAAATCAAGGTATAAAGCTGCCCTGAATAATATTTTATGTTTCACTATATTGACCTGGAATTACAGGATAAAGACATTTTCTACTGGTGCACTGTTCTTTTCTTGCTTTCTCTGTGTGTCTGTTTCAGGCTTGTTGGAGTTCGTCATTAAATCCAGAATCTGTATCAAATGAGCTGTAGTGTGCTGCAGCGCAGAAAGGTTTCAAAGCAACAATTACTCTATTATTTCAGCAGAGATTACCTGTTTGAAATGAAACCCACACTGAATCCTTTCTGACCTGGTCCTTATTGTGATACTGATAACAAGCCACACTTTCCAGTCTTTATCTTACCTCCTACAGGGTAATCTTTTCTTCTGGAGCTTTATTCTGCTAATAGCACCCTTGACTGGTTGCCAGACAACAAACACAAGCAGGTGAAAAATGAATGGCTCCAGTCTGACCGCTGATAACTACTAAAGACTTTTTATTCTCAGAATTCCCTCCAAAATATACAAGTTGACTGGTGGACAATCAATTACATTCCTTGTGTGCGTCTCCCTCCTTCAGATTGGTTATTCTTTGAAAGAAATTGTGATGATCTTTTCTACAGTTTCAGATGCTTTTTTTTTCTCCCCTCCTCCAATCAACAGTAAATGGTAATTCCAAATGGTAGAAATTACTTTTAAATTAAACCAGTTAATGCAGGGAACGTATGCTTATCTAATTCCCCTCCTTTAAGTAGTAACGATACAATGGAAATGGGTAAAACTGATGTGCAGTGAAGGTATGCAAGATAGTTTGAGATTGTAAAATGCCTTTCTTTTTTTCTTTTCTGATTTACCGTCCCTGAAAATGAATTATATACTTGCGAAGAAAACAGAAGCTTTTATTTGCTGAACTCAATAGGCTGCTTTCTGGGGACTTGAACTCTGCAAAGCGCTGAAAAAAAGATTACTGCATTCCACTGACAATTTTTCTGTTTGAACCAAATGGGAGGGATGACAGTATACTGCGCTCTGCCTTTCTGCTTCCCAAAGAAAATCTCAGGGCTGTTCGTTCTTCCTCCACTGCGTGTGTAGAAGACAAGCCCCAAACTTGCTAAACGTGAAAACTTTGCTAAATTGTGCATTTGAGCCTGAACTTAGCTTTAATCAGTTCCTCTTAAAACCAATGAGAATAGAAGATACTTAGCACCTTGCAGCTTTGGACCTTATTTGAATCAAAGGCATTATCATAAGGAAGGTGGTGTAAATGGACATTGCTCCACTGAAATCAGTGGACAGATATTAATTTACACCATTTGAAGATTTGGCCCAGACTCGCTTGTTTTTTTTTTTTTTCCAGAGTGTTTTTGCTTTTACCATTTGAGTATATGATTATAAGGTAACTAGTTAGTACTAAGAGGGAATATGGTTGGCTTCGCTGGAAAATATAAAAGTATCCACTGTTCCTTCAGGGAAATCATTTTAATAGATAACAGCATGTTGTACAATGTTTCATCAGTGATATTTAGATCTAAATTAGGAGCAGTTGTGAGATGGGTTGCCGATTTTCTTGTGATAAAAGGGAAATAGTTCAAGAAATATAGACCAGATGTTATCTTAATCCAATCCTCATGTACAAGAGCACACTATGAGACAGTAATAATAGTCCCTTCTACCTGTTTCTAATTTTCCTGCTCTAAAACACCCCCTGTGAAAAATAGATTAAACCAACACATCATTTATGAATTGGCACTAGGCGGGTTTGAGTTTGTGTGGAATGCAGCATGCGCGGCACAGACTGGAGGGTGCAGCCGCTAGATTTTGATACATGTTTAAAAATGCTCGTTTGACAGTAACGTTTAAGACAGCAGCTCTTAGTGATTTAAAAGGAGAGTAGCCAGTTTGGGTTTGAATCAGGCTTTTGGTTCAGCATATCCCTACACAGTTTCAAATTTGTCATCAGTGTTTCTAGGCAGTATATGTTATACAATCCTCAACAGGCCAAAAAAAAGAGGGGGTTGATCCTCAGCTGCTGTAAATCAACACTGATCCATTGATTTAGATGGAACTACACTGATTTGTACCATCTCATGGTCTGGACAAAGTGTATTAACTTTCCCCACAAAAATCCTTCGCAACAAAAAGCTCCATTCACAGTCCTAGTGGATAAACAGTAACTAATGTGTCTCTGTTCTCATAATAATGTTTAATACCTGCATCATTTCCTACTTGCAGGGGCAGTTGAAACATTACTCTTTGCTTTGACGTAAGAAGTTGAGTGCTGCGCATTTGTAATATTTGGGACAGCTTTTTCCATAACTCTCCATCTAAGCTAAAATATTTTGCTTGAATATTCATGTCTCTTGGCATCAATATGCCAAGGAGGCATTTTGGGAACTGTCTAGGGACTCAGGAGACAAGACTTTTATTTTCCTTTGAGGAACACAGCAATATGAAAATAATTCATTCAGCAATATTCATCTGGATGTTGCAAGAACTACTTTTTCTTTGTTCATTGGAGATAGCAATAGCTGCAAGGATAGCAAGAATACCAACAACAGTGCTAATAAGCCTGCTTTATCTAGAGCAGACGCCTTCACAGTGTGGACTCTTCCAAACTATTTTTCAAGCAGAATAAAGTTCTGTTTTCCAGATTGGATATTTTCATATTTCTATGGACAGAGGAAACAAGAGCAGGCGATGAGACAATTAATCTTCGGAGACTGCCCACACAGCTGGCTGTCTGCTGCAAGGGCTGCGCGAGGATGGAACCAAAGTTTTCCTTTTGAAAGTAGCTCCTTTACTCTTCATTTATTTTTAAAATGAATGTGTAGCATTGCAAATGGATTCACCCCTCTGGTATTCTTTTTTTTTTTTTCGCAACAGCGGTAAAGATAAATAGGCAAGATTGTGCTGGAAAGAATGCCTTGGAAGGGCCAAAAGAGGCTGTAGGCTCACGCTGCAGAGCTGGAATCTCGTGGATTCCTGTAAAAGGTTCATAATCTGGCTGCGTGTGCAAGGAGGTTCATGGGTGAGGTATCAACACACTGGGGAAAAAGTGCTCAGTATTTTTGCAGGAGAATATTTTTATTGCATTTTAACCTGTTAATCCAACAACTGTCATTTTATTTATATTGTGTCTGGACCTCAAGGCCCTACTCATCTTTTGGGGGTCCAGTTTTGCCTGATTCTGTACAAACGAGAGCACTAAAATTCTCTGAGCCAGGCAGTGCAGTAAGATGAGACAGGTGGATCAACAGGAGCAGGAGGGGGCGAGGAAAAAAAGGAATGGCATGAGAAGACGTAAAAATAGAGTACAAGCAGTGATATGTCCTGGAGCTTAATCTAGGGCTGCTCACATCAGTGGGAAAGCTATCATTTGGGCTATGAGTGCTTCAGAAATACAGATGGAAAACTCTCTGTATTAAAGCAGTCAATATGAGAGAATAAAATGAGAGGAAGAAAAATGTGGAACGGTTGAAAAAGAAGCATAGCAGTGATAATATACCTGGCAGACAACTTCTAGACCAGGAAGGCTTGAAACACTGCAGCAGCAGCAATGAGTACACACATGTAATTGAAATGTAAAGGGCAGTTTAGAGATCTCAGTGCTAAAAAGGCACTGGTGGTGGTGGTAGTGGAGTACGCAGGTTAATACTGAAAGCATGTTATTAGTAATGACCAAAGACCTTTAGCCTCCTGTCCAAAATCCTTTTTTACTGTATAGAACGGGAAAGTAAACTCTATCATGTTGGGCTATTTAGTAAGCTATTAGTGCATTCATCTTTTCATCATTTGACAGGTGGAAGTAGTAGTCCAGCTTTTAGTTTTAATTATAAGGGATTCCAGATGTAGAATAGGACATAAATTAAAACCAGATCTACTCATATGTCTTTTCAAAGTAAGCCAACTTCAAGGTATCTGCTTTTCATTTCAAAATGTTATTAAAGCTATTACTAAGAAATTCATAGTCTTAGCATGCTCCAATAATTGACACCTTTAAAGTGACTAAACAGATTTAGAGTGTGCAGAAAAGTAAATTTGTCTTAGAGAATGACTCTAATCATCCATTTACATATAATGGACAAATCAGCGTTTGAGTTTTGAAGGGCTGGGTGAGCGGGCTGTCTGGATGGTTCTTTCCGACTGCTCCTCCAGCCCGGCCTGGCCGCTGCGTGTTAGTTTGTGTCCCTGGTTACACTCCTGTGCAAGTGAAGATAAAGACTTAAGGCCTGATCCAGAGCCAGTGGAAGGCGATGGGGGTCTTTTGATGAGCTTTCCATCATAGCCTCCTCCTCTCATGTTGACTTTAGCTGTGTTACATTATGTTGGAAGCTGATTTTTTTTTTAAAGAAAATTAAATCCAGAACCTTTTTTTTTTTCAGTGATAGTGTTCTTAAACCCCTAACTGTGTAAAGAAACCTGCAGATTCCTTTCTAAAAAGCCTTTCTTTCCCCAAGACCTATTTATCTAGTGATACGTTACAACCATGCAAATACGCTGTGCATCTGACTTCATAAAAAGTCTGAGGTTTCCAGTAATTAGAATGATAGCTGGCAAGTCTGATAAATTAGAGAAATAACTTGTTTGGTGTAAACTGAGCCTGTTTCTGAGGCAGAAATGTTAGGCTTTTATCCTCTGGAGTGTGATTGAAAGGGTGAGAAGTTAATTTGGCAGCTTCGCTTCTATGGTTTCATAATGTTTCTCCTCCCCCCTCCCCTCAGCTTCAGGGAAGGACTGTGATTTCAGTACTTTGCGCCTGCCCTCATACAAGGCAAGAGCATGACCCGAAACGAAACCCCTCTCCCCAGGGCACATCCTGAGCAGTAACAGCTTGGCTCAAGTGTTTCTTATGAACAGCCGTCCAGAGCACTTGATCTAAATCATGCCATTTCCTTCACAGTATGGCACAGTTAACAAGTCAGTGCATCAACACAATCTGCAGATGGCAGTTCAAAAGGTGCACGTTCCCCAGCAAGATAAAGGGCAATGAGTTCCATGGGTTAGCTCATTACTTGGATTCAGGCAGGGGCTCCGTAGGGGTGTGAGGGAGGAAAAGGGGGCAGGCAAACCTCGAGAATGCATGTCTACACAAATAAAGCCGGCATTGCAAGAAGCATGTTATTGAAGTAAAGTGCAAGCAGCTTGCTGGGAATGGCTTCCTTCGGAGGTGGCTCGCTTTGCCTCCGCAAAGCGAGAGGAAAAGGGGAGTGAGAGCGGCGGCGGGACACGCTGCCTGTGCTCCTTCATTTATCAGCAAGGCCTGGCAAATACAGCACCGTTTCCTGAGCAAAGCCCCCAAATTCAGAAGAGGCAGGTGAGCTGCATCAGCAAGGGCACGGGGCTTGCCATGGCTCTGTGTCCTGCTAGGGAATGAACCTGCTTTCTGGAGCGTAACAGAAAGGATCTAGAGAGCAATGTGCACTCCTGCACAAATTGCATTAGGGCTGAACGTCCAGTGAAGAATCCCGGAGACATATTGGTCCTTTAGACTTCAAAACAAGCTTAAATTGGAACCATATTGCTGGAATACTTCTTAGCTAACATTTATATTACTTCAGTTACCAAATCCAGACTAAGTCCCAGGACTCGGCAGGGGAGGACATAATATATTAGGAAGTAAGATGGGGGTGTGCACTTCTGGCCTCCTATTTTATATAAATGTACAAAAAGTTTCCTCACACTAGCAAGGAAATGACTACAAGGCCCTAAAATGCTGATTTCCAGAGGCAAATGAGGGAAGTCCGCAGCCCCTCCTCCACCCTCTCCCCGAGCGTTCGGTGTGTGCCATGCCTTGGGGATAGTTTGGATTACTTGGAGTAAGGCTGTTGCATAGAAGCTCAGGTATCAGAGCAGATAATTATACACATATAGCTAGATACAGCAAAGGTCTCAGTGAATTGTCAGAGGATGAGATACATCTCGGGAGACCAAACAAGCCTCCCCTATACTGATCTTTGTAAATGAATCTCTTTGGGAACTATCAAGRTGGTGCTTTACCACGATTTTCACTGCTGAGGAAAAAGGAACTCTTCCAAGCTGTTTGGTTTCTAGGTTGTATCAAAAGCTGGCGAGTGAAGGTTTTTTTCTTTCTGCGCTTAGGTTAGTATGAATGCACTGAAAGGCGCTAACATATGTGCTGATCTCCGAGTTCCTGTAGCGGAGAAGTTCAAGGCAGGTTAGGCAAGAGAGGAACAGTAAACCCCCCTCCCCTCCCTGTAGTTGCTCACATCTACAAAGGCTGACTTTGCGGTGAACTCCCTGGTCTACATCACGATTCAGATGGAAAAACAGTGCTAAAGCTGGGACAAGCAAATCCTGAGCGGCTGCTAGGCAGAGGTGTGTTGAACTCCGTTCATTCCTTGTGTAATTTGATTGATTTAGTAGAGTTAGGCCAGAGAGAAATTTGGCTTCAGGCTTTAGGGCGGTGTGTCATGTTTCATTATTTAGCTTATCGAACAGGTGCTTAGCAACAGCATCTTCCACTGCTTTATCCAGAAGTCTTCGCTTGTTTCTTTCGTTATGCTTTCTTTAATATTCTTCCAAACTGTGCTRTGTTAAAAACTGAGCCAAGACTTCAGGCTGTGCCCCACTGGGACATGCAGGTAGACAGCACGTTTTACTAGGCCCTTTATCTACTTCTTATTTATAACAGTGCCTAGTGATTGCTGTTTTTCTCAGTTCAGTGAGATAAATTAAGGATAAAGAGCTGTGAGTCTCGGAGATTTTTCTGGCTTTGGTGAGTTCAACCTTAAGCTGCAGCAGCTGAAGAGGGCTTCAGTGTTGAGGAGCTGAACTTCATTTCATTAGCGCTATTCTAGCTTCTGCTGAGATCAGCAGAAAACAAGTGAGCCCCAAAGCTTTCAGACCTGAGCTGACAGGCAGCAGTCTTCTGCAGTGCTACAGGTGCTTCACTGCAGAGCGTGACCTCTCAAGACCACGTTTTAAAAGGTACAGTCTCTGCACTGGAAGTATCTCTGCCCAAACGTGGCTAGCACATGTCTTCAGACACTGTAAAACAGCTGTTTATTGGTCCCTGTTGTGCAGTAGCTTCCAAGTATTCTCTCGGTGCTGCACTGGGTGGAGATGCCCAGAGCGCTTTCAGTGGGCTGGCTTGGATACTGGTGGCCGTGTTACCTGTCACAGGAGGCCTCTGCTTCTCTTTCAGAGCTATCCTTGGTGTCTCAGCATGGCATTGCCTGGTGCTGTGCTGTGCATCGTGTGTACCAGGGTAGTAAGAAATGCTGTGTTTTCTGTCCCTTTGCCTGTCTCTCTTGAGATGATTAGGAGAAGGGGAAATGAGTGATCCTTGTGCTCAGCCTTGCCTGTGTATAAGGAGCAAAACCACATGCCCTCTGTCCGTGTCTTTTTACTAGAGCGGTACACAAACGAGCTTGCGGTCTCATGCAGATGGTGGAGTGCCTCATCCGTGAGATCTTTGGCAGCCCCAACCAGCCTAATCTCTTATCTCTATGATTGTATCCCTCACAGTCATTGCTTGCAGAGAAAGTGTTGCTAGTTTGTTTGGTTACTTTGCTTTCTTATGTTACACTTTAAGTTCAGCCCAATAAAGTTCACCTGAGAAACATGTGTGATTTATCAAAAGGATTATATGACACGGTTGCTTGCAATAGCAGGAAGCAGAACTTGGTGAATTAAGTCCCTTCCATCCTCAAGTTCTTGTGATTTCCCTCCTAATGACACTGTCAGAGAAGAATATGCTTTATTCTGGTAGTTTGTATGGATCAGCATGCTCATATTTCTTAGAGCTGCAGTGGAAACGTCTAGTGCTGTGTTGAAACAGAATCCCAGACCCTCACAGTGCCTTAGTCTCCCAGGAAATGTTCTGCATCTTTATCATGAAACGTCAGTATTATAAGAGTATAGAGAGGCCCTGCAGAATGGAGACTCTGGTGTGCAAGATGCTATATACTGAATTATGTAATAAATAGATCGAGCTTGCATAGGCAATCTGCAGCAGAGCTGGCATGTGAGCCTCGAGCTTCTGCCTCGCAGTCCCGTGCTTTCATCATAAAACCACTCCATTCTGTCAGCTGGATCTCCAGACTGTAGTCTGCCTGTCCCTCATGGAAACCCCAGGTCTGGACTTCACAAACTCTCTGCAACTCTATCCCTTTGGACTGTAATTGATTTGGTGTTGGATGGTGGTGTAACGTAACCCATACTGAACATGTTGATGAAGTTTGTGGCCATTCAGTTAAAGAAAAAAGAAGGGGGAACATGGAGGGGAAGGAGGAAGTGAGTTGGGTTTGGATGTTCTGGGGTTTGAAGCCATGGTGTTTCTCAACCCAAGGAGAGAAGCTCCTAGAGGCCTTGGGTATGGAGGGATCTCTCTTCCCAGCTCCTGTACTCCTGTTGAGCCTGGCCATGACAGCACGTGTGTATACACATGATCCTACAGAGCAATGTCTGTCCCCAGCTCTGGTCAGTCTTTGAGCCAGTAGGAAAATGCAGAGAATTGTATGATACTTTTTTAAAAAAAGAAAAGAATGACTTATGTCATGCCATAGTATCTATGTTTTTGTTCCCAATTTTCCTTTCTCCTCACTTTGGCACGTTGCTGGCTATGTATTGACTGGCTGCATGTCTGTAGTAAATTTCTGAACTTACTTCTGTTTGCCCTTACCTAAATTTCCAAGGCTACTGTGTAGCTAAGGAGGATCTTCCAGTGTGGCTCATGGATCCCTTGAGATACTGCAGTAGCTTCATGTTATTTGCAAAGTTGAACAGCTGATTCTGGATTGAAAGTCTTGGAGTTAACTGGAAAGATCTCCATTGTCAATGCTGGATTTTCTGATTTGGCAAGTTCACCTGGGATGACAGAGGTGATAGGCCAGTAAATTGTTCTTTCTGAGACAAAAGTATCCATTTTCTAAGGTTTTGTAGAGGTTTAAAGATATTCTTCCAAATGCAAGAAGTTCTGGAAAGGATTTCTTATGTAGCTGGCAGGCTTCCCCTGCAAGTTACACTGAAAATGCCCAGAGCATTATGTGATAGGTATTACTTACAGGCTAAGCAAGGTCATAGCTTCATACAGGTATTGCTGCATTACTGAAATCAAAATAAAGAAATAGAAGATTACCCACAGAGTGAAAAAGGCTACTGTGAGAGCTCAGCACATGACTGTAGGTTAGGTGTTGTGAGACAAATACTTGTTGCAGCTATGATGATTTACTGATACGAGGGAAGCAATATCTGTGTGAATAGACCCACTTGTACAGCTAGAAGAAAATAGACAGGCCTTTGCACATGCAATCAACTTATTACTGTTGTCTCTGTCACTACGGTAATCCAGCAGCTTGCTTTCCAGGAGGAGAGGTAGCCAGTTCTCACCCCAGAGAGCAGGCAGACCAGTCCTATCTCTCCCTTGGCTACAGGGAGCAGTCTTCATCTTGCAGATGATGCTCCCACTCTCACACAGAGTGGCCGTCGAGAGCCACCCTGCTGCTGCCACAAGTGGAAATACCACTCTTGTATGCAAGTGAAGTGTGAAGGATAGAAAGTAGCAGTAGAGGAAAGAGAGGTTTGCCTTTAAACGCTTTAAGCCCCGAGTAAGGCATGATGTCTAAGATGTATCAGCCACCTAGGCACCCTGGGAGACCACAGGCCGCTGAAGACTTCCCTGTGGCACATGTTCTTCCTTTGGCCCTCAGAGGCTCCTCCACCCAGTACTAATGAGGGGAGATTTCCCGAGAAAGGAAGAGGGCAGGGCAAAGATGTTTCAGTCTCTCTCTCAACACAGCCCCATGCAGCATGTGCTCTGGTTCAAACGACCCCCATGCACTTAGCATTCAGCTGATTCAGGAGCTAGGGACTGTCCCTGTCCCTCTTGCCAACCCTGCTCTGTGGAATCGCTGTCCCTACTTACTGTGCACACCAGCATCCTGATGCATAGTGGCATTGGGGATGATTTCTCAACTTCCATGTCACACGTATGCTGCTCACTCCTGGTCTGCTTTATTCTGTTCAGTGCTGTGTTACCCTGTTCTACCCCAGTGGGAAACAAGATGTGACAATGTTGAAAACAATCCGTTTGTTGTGAAAAAGAACCTTCTATAGAAATGTACAGACTGGTTAATGAAAACAGTAATAGAGACTTCTGAATTATTTTATGGCTTTCTAAACAGGGCTTATCATTTTCCATTGCATTCTGCGGGACACCACATCTGTGGAATGCTTCTTCTTTGCTATTAAGCTCTACAAGATTCTTCCATAGGGGTGATATTTTCTTGAAGAGAAAATACTGAAACCCCATGTGAAAACAGGAAACTCCATGAATTTTTTATAGTGAAATTTTTCCACTAGGAAAACATCCGTATTTTACAGTTTGCAAAATGTGTGGGACCATAAACTGTAAAACCGCATGGAGAACCACAGCTCCTTTGTACTTTAAAAATAGACATAAAAGTAATTTTTCCAGAAAGAAGGAGCATATTTTAAAGGTGAATTCTTGTAGGGGTTATAAAAGCTATTGGTCTGTCCTTGAAAACTGAAGGATAATATTTAAAAAAGGAAAAGACAGAATATGGTGAGCCTACTGCGACTGAATCATCTCTGTAGTATGTGCTCTGCTGGACCAACCACAGTACAGCTGCACAAGGATGTAAAATGTTCCCACCCAGCATGTCAACCTTGGTTCCCCACTGCATCTAGACATGAGGGGACAGTAGAGGTGGTGCTTTCACTGTTTCCCCTGTTGAGCAGGCAAGTGCTGGAGAAGGTCATGAAGCCCCCCAGGCTGCTTCATTTCTCCCACAGCATCCCAGCCAGTGGAGCTGAACTGGAATGAGGGGAGAAGCAAGTTGTTCTGGCCACAGAACTGTTATAAGTTACCTCCCCTCTGCAACAAGCGGTGAGCAGGGAAGGGGTCCTACTTTATCCTCTCAGCTCCTTGGGGATGGTGCAAGAATGACACGCTTAAGGCTTTGAGCCAAAACTCAGTCTCACCCTACTGGCTGTGTCATTCATAGTAAATGAGACTGACACTTGCTTTCTTCCTGCTTGGATCAGCTGGTCTGTAGCCAGGACTGTGCAGGATCTGACAGGACTGGTCTTTAGAGCTGCCCAACTGGTGGCTTTTAGCAGATGCCCTGTGCCGTGGGTCAGCACAGGGATGCTGTCATGGGATGTCGGGAGGTCTCTCTCAGCTGCTGGACATGTTGTAAGGGCAGGTGGCCACAGCGATTGCCTGGGGCCATGGTGTTGGATAACAGGGTGTGACACCAGTGTGTTAGTGGGAGAATGGAGAGGTAGGGATCCTCCCGCGTCTAATGCGGGCTCTGGCTCTCTGTTGGTGAGATGAAAAACCCAGGGCAGGACATCTTCCTCAGAATATCCAAGCATCTTGTCTGAATATTGAACCAGACCAGAGCAGGCTCTAGTTCTAGGGTAGGCAGCTGCCTTGGAGCTGGCAAAATGTCCTGGGCCCTGCTGCCTACTCGGTGTAGGCCAGACCTCTGGAAAGCCAGTTCTTCGCTGCTGCCCCAACGGAGAAGTTAGGGTGTGTGGAGAAGGTGGCCTTTCCCAGCAGCAGCAGTTACTTTGCTCTCCTCTCTTTTTTCCCTAGCAGCAGGAGCAGCAAACCTGATTCTTCACAGCTCTTTTCCCTTTCCCTTCCTCAGCCCTGGCTTTCGGTCCTGCCTCTGTTCCCAGGCAAAAGGGGCAAACCTTGGTGTGGCCTCTTCTCTGGGTGACAACATTCACTCTCATCTGTGTGACAGAGGAGACTTTATCTGACTCATAATTTGATAATGACGTCCTGTTTATCAAAGTTTCTCCTGCTATTTCAGTTGGATAGGAATTTCCTTTTGCATGCACTGCTCAGTCCTGATGTTGTTCAATAGTGTAATATTCTGGTCCATTGCTTGTTTACTGCTACCTTTCATCTCCAGTTATTCACTATGTTTTAGCAGTGGATAACTGACTGATTGCTGTATTCAGGCCAAATCCTGCTTGCTTTGCTCGTGTATGTAATCTAAGGAAGTCTTTCCAGTGTTTATGACCCTGTGTTTCCTGATCTGGCTGGGAATGTTTGCATGAGAAGTGGTGCCCAGGGCATGAGCCTGAGTGGACTCCTGAGGCTGGGACCCATCTTCTTCTCATTGCATAGGCACTGGGATTTGAGACAGATGCGCTAGTCCCAGAGTGTGACTCTAGCTCCAGAAAGTTGTCTTGTTCATGGCCAGCTGGATAACATTAGTTTTTACAGGCCATTGGTACATAATATGGAGTATACCAGCTGCCTTTTCATTTTCAGGGAGGGGTGAGCTGAGGCCTTGGGCCATTCCAGTTGGACAGCGCTCCTGCAAAGGGCGACTAGACAAGATGGAAACATGCAAAGCGAAAAACTTTCCCAGTTCTCGTATGTCATCATTAGCACAAAGAGGCTGGCGCTGCCAGAGCTGCTGTGCTACTCACTGCTCAGTCATTTTATCCAAAATACTGCCTGGCTCTAATGGCAAAGGTATTTCTTTTGGCTGCCTTCATTTAGCTGAGCTACAGAATACCAACAGCTGCTTGTCTCAGGATGGTACTTCAGCCTCTCCATTTTTGCTACTTTTTTGCATGCCTGAAGAGGTCTGGGAGATGACCACTATCTATAGAGCTCTGAATGTGGGCGAGGGTGTTGCAGAGGTAAAGCATGTGAATTTAGAATAATGCAGTTCTTTCTGTCATGTAGCACCAGCACTTCCACAAGGGGGTCACCACGTTAGGCGGGGCTGGTCCTGTGATAAGAACACATTCTCTGGACTTGGGAGACATGGGTTCAGTTTTCTCCTCTGTTGCAGATCCTCTGTGGAAACCTCAGTAAGTCACTTAGCCCCTCTGTGATTCAGTCTCAGGTGTAAAATGGTGGTAATAGCCTGCCCTTTCATCACAAATGCATGCACGAGATAATGAATTAAGAAACGTAAGCATCAGACATCGTAATGTAGAGGGCCCAGGTGAGAGGAGTACCTACCCTGAGGAGATGAACTAGATGGGAATGACTGAACTAAATGGATGAGGGAGTTTAGAATGGATTTGGAGATGAAAGGGGGAGACATACAGACAAGGATGCTGAAAAAGATTTGGAAGAGACAGAAGGAATATGAAGGTGTTGGAGCTAGAGTCATGAGAAGGGGAATGAGTAGGAGAGTGGGAGATATGAGGATCCCCAAGAAAAACCCTACAGTGGAGTTTCTTGCGGTGAAACTGCATCACTCAAGAATGCTGTTTTGAGCTTCTGGGCCAGAAACCCATGAAGAAGAGTAGGGTGCTCTGGGCTTGGTGGCTGCCCTCTATATACCTGAGGTGGATGCAGGAAGCCTTCCTGTCCTGCCCCATCAGGGCACTTGGGCTCGTAAACTGAAATGATGCTGTAAACTTCCCAAGTCAGACTGTTTGTCCCTGGGGTCTCTGTTTGTCCTGTTTATTCATTGGTTTATTTGCATTTTTCCTGAACAAAGTCCTAATTGTCTGCTTTTACAAAATCTAAATATTTTGGGACTTAAACTGGCGGAATCTGTGTAGAGCAGTGAGTTTACAGTTTTGAATGCTGTGCAGTGTTTGTAAATACAGATACAGATAGGAATAGCAGTCATGACAATTAAGACCTCCGGTGCCTGGACTGACCAGTTTGGCTGAGCTCTGGCCGTCTCCGTGGGCTGTAAAGACAAGACAGCCTGTTACCAAGTGCTCCACAGATCACTTGTACTAACTTTGCAGCTTGCAACTTTACTTGTCTTTTCCAGTACAAAGAGTCTTTCAAAATTACTCTATCTGGGATTCAGGGAACTACAGAACAGTAATACAAATGTCTGTATGGGCAAATTAGTAAAAAATAGTGGACAGGTGCATAAATATGACCTTGGGAAGAGTCAACATGGTTCCTGAAAAGGGAAGTCCTATGTTACAGATGTCTTGGGAGTTCTTTGAAGGGATCAGTAAACCTGTGAATAAGAGTGATCTGACTGATATAATCTGCTTGGGCTTTCCAAAAGGCTTTACACAAAATCCCTCACCAAAGGCTTTTAAGGAAACTTAACAGCCATGGGGTAAGAGGGAAGCTGCCTGCATGGATAAATAACAAGCTTAAAAAAAAACAGGATACGGAGAGTAGAAGTAAATGATCAGTTTTTGCAACGAGGGAAGTTCACTATTGGAGTCCTCAGCTGGGGTCTGTGCTGTTGAACATATTCATAAGTAGTCTTGGGAAGAAAGAACAAGCAGTGGGAGAATTTGGTGATGATGCAGAAGTTATTCAGAGGAATAAGGTAGGTGGCAGACAGTGAAGGAATGTAAAAGAGCTTGTGAGGTTGACTGCCTGGTCAACAAAATGGAAGGTGAAATTCAACAGACATAAATATGAACAGATGCACATTTGGAAAAGTGATTTAGGCTTCGCATTTAAAATGAGGGTCAGCTTTAAGCTGACGATTACCACTCGGGAGAAAGATATTATGATGACTAGTTTTCTGGGATAGTTCCCTGAAAATGTCAGTTCAGTGCTCAGTAGCACTCAAAAAAACAAATCTTGTGTTAGGAATTATTAGGAAAGGAGTAGAGACAAAACAGAAAATATCCTTATACCATTATATAAATCCATTTTTTGCCTACTGCTTGAGCATGGTATGTTGTTCTGATACCCTCATCTCAAAAAGTATATTCTTGAACTAGAAATGCTTCAGAGAAGGACAGCAGGGCTGGTCAGTGTGTGGGATGGTTTCTGTGTGAGGAAAGGTTGCAAAGTTGGGACTCATTAGCCTGGAAAAACTATGAAGACTGACTTGGAGAATATCAATAGAAATCAGCTGTTCATGTATCAGTATAAGAACTAGGGGCCAATGGGAGCTAATTCAGCTAATGGGAGTCATATTCAAACCGGACAAAAGAGTTGGGTAACTCAGCTCTGGAGCTCCTTGTCAAAGGATTTATAGATGGATGCAAAAAATTTGCATAGGCTTTAAGGGAGGCTGGACAAATAATTCGAAGAGAGATCTGTGAAGTGTTTCTAAACAGAAGAACCATGAAATCCAGAGCTAAGCTAAGTTGGAAGCTGGAAAAGTATTTGGGCAAGTATTTTATATGATTGCCCTGTTCTTACTCTTTCTTGGATGTCTCCTTAGTAGCATTATTGGAAACAGGATACTCTGAGCTGGAGAAATGCTTGCTCTGACCCAGTATGACAATTCTTATGTTCTCACCTACATGTGCTTGAATTTGTCAAACATCCAGTGGACATTCAGGTTCACATGTAATGTTTTACTTCAGTCATCTAGGTAGAGCAAAGTATGATCTCTTTTGTGAGGAGGCAGTTTGGCTCATCATCTTAAATTTGAAACAGCTTTATCTCTTAAGTTTTCCAGCTTTTCAAGGTAGAAGATCTCTTTTCAAATCACCTCAGAAAGAAGTTTAAAGGATATTGTCCCTTAGAATCTAAAGAGTATGGTCAGTATTCCTGAAATAAAGATTTTTTGATACACCTTTATTTGCAATTGGAGTTGACAGGAAATACCACTGCTTTTGTTTCAGGACTAAACTTGTAGCTGGTTGTATCCTGGCCTCTTACACCAGTCTATATCTTCTCCCTCTGGAGACTGGAAATGATATCTACATTCCCTCCAATCCTCTTAATTCCTAAGGTCATCAGAAAGCTGGCACAAGAACATGCTAAGAAGATTTGGAAAGTCCCTGTTGGCCAAAGCAGTATTGGTTTTCTGATCTGCAAGAACTTGTGGTCCATCTAATGACAGTGCTGCTCATTCAGGATGTGATACCATCATAACATAGATGGACTTTGCATCCCCATCTGCACTGTTTCTACCTCACTGTTTAGCCTGTAAGTGGCTAATTTCATTAGACAAAGTGAGCCTGCTTTTGAAGTGCAGAAAATATCCTCCTTAGCTGGAAAGATTAGAGCAGTGTACCTTGATGCTAAATAGAAGAAACTTTCTGCCTGGGCCTGTTGCGTCTTCTGTCTCCTCCTAGAACGCAGATTCAAAACATTTGAGAATACCTACTGAAACTGTAGTGAGCTTTTGGTGTATTTAGTATGGTTTCATCTGGCAACTCCTTGAGAAATGCTCAGTATTCTCATACCCAATGGTAGAAAGGTCAGTAAAAGGCTTAAAAGGACTTACCACCTACAAAGGGATTGTTCTTTTCCGAGCCTTAATTGACTTCTAGCAATATTCATGAGACCCTTTTTTATCTGTTAGCCTTCTGTTCTCTTTTGCAATTGTCCAGCAATGCTAATTTCTTACAAGCAATAACCATTGATGGTAAGGATGGAGGGGCAATCACTACTGGCAGATCTCTGGTATACATTTTTTTACAAGGAAGACATTTTATTGAGACTCATTCTGAATTCCCATACAAGGAGTTAGCAGATCTGCATCTAAAGTATTCAAGTAATACAGATGTCAGTTATTTTGGCTGGACCTATGCAATACCAAGGACAAGAACAAGTTCTGTAAACAGGATTTGTGTGGGACACCATCACTTTTCATTGACTGGGTTATGCAGCTTAGGTCCTCTCTTTATTGTTTATTGGAAAATAAGAGAGGTCAAGCCCTTTCAATACTAAGAATCTTAATTTTGACTTACATGTGTATGTAGAGTGGATATTACCTGTCAGACTTTCAGATATTCAGGGAAAATTGCTGCTTGTTTCACCAGGAGGTCTTAGACCATCTCAGGAGAAAAAATCTGGAAGAAAATTCTAATTTTGATCATTTGTCAGCATTAATACATTTGTACATGTCATATCATCATCAAAACATTCAAGCTGCTTCAGACTTGAGAAGAAAGTTTTACAGCCATTGTAACACGTGGGAGTATGGAGAGGAATATATTTATGATTTATAAGCACTGGGAAAAGAAGAAACAGTTTCTTACTTGTACTGTGACTGTGACTCTTAGCAATATGCTGGACAAAATCACTCATAGCTTGCTCTCAATTCTCTCCACTGTAGATTCTACTATAATTTACAGATCTAGAGGAGGGACCTTTGGAATTTAGGATCAGGCCACTATTTTTTTTTGTTCCCGCTATTTTTTTCATCCAGAGAAAGAAGATCTACCCCCTTCTGGGCTTTGAATATCTCAACAACTTTCCACATCTTTTCAACACTCCTCCCTAATACCTCATTACATGGTTGGTGGCAAGATACTTTCTTTCATCTGCTCATCGATTTACTTTACAGAAAGTACCTCAGGTTCTTTGTAAGGATATCTCACTTGGATTCTAGTATGGGTTTTTCTCTTTGACCTTTTCACAGCCCGGGGGCATTCACCAAGTATTTTGTGGTCATGGTAGATCACCTGAGGAGACAAGAAATATAGATCCAGCCACAAAAGATGTTTCCATAGGCACTGCTATTCAAGAGTACTCAACTGCCTGCATGGATACATGGGAAGCAAAAGTAGAATCCATGTGGACAACACATCTTGAACTATAATTACCATGTGGTAAATAGTCATTCTTTATTGTCTTGTCAACAGTCAAGGAACCTGCTCTGATGTGGAAGCTTGGGATATTGCTGACAGAGTTAATGGATGAATCTTGGGGGAATACTCTTTCTCCCACTTGACACTCAAGTCACTTTTCTTAATTGTAAAAACATCTGGGAGAAGAACTGAATGAGTTGTAGGCCTTGACAGCTGATCTTCCCATGACTCATTCCACAAAGACAAACTTGTCTTATACCCTTCTCCTTTATCTTCATCCAAAGCATTTGCCAAGAGGAGTGTCTGAGTTCTACTTAAATTATAATATTCATTTTCAAATTTTCTGTCTTAAGCCTTTGACTCCAGAAAGAAAAGGGAAGCATCATATCTTGGCAATAATAGGGCTTTGAGAGTTATTTTGGGTGGAGCCAGGGTATTTAGGAAGGCACTTCAGGTTTTTGTACCTTTATGCATGAGGTTTAAAGGGGAAAGAATGTTGATTCAGTTTCAGTTTGATATGAATTAGCTTCTGCATGAAGAGATATCTTTTTGACTTGCATATTAATGATAAGAGTGGGGCCCATCTCACCGCATGCAGATGTTAACAGCACAGTTGTCTGCATCTGAGCTACTTACCTAGATTTCCCAATATCGAGTGAAGAGAAATAAGTTGTATCAGTCTCTTCCCATAATGGTCACCTAAAACAGCTCAGGCAATTTGCTCCCTAGAATGCCTATTTTATTGTTTTTCCTATGAAAGGAGCCATGGCTGACCAGCTCAGAGGTAGATGTCTCCAATATAGATATCTAAAGTGACTTTAGTGACCTTCCTCCATTATGGAGTTCTGTAGGTCTTGTTCGTCAGAGCCTCTTCACTTTCATTGCTGGGAATATAGTTCTGCAGTCCTCGTTTAATTTATACCTTCCTGTGAAAGACTTCCTAATTTCAATTGGTGTAGTGTTTCAAAAGAAGATTGATAGGTAAATTGTCTAAAAGTATAAATGCCTTCACAGGTATAAAATACTTAATGAGGTAGTGTTTTTTAATCTACTGGAGAAATATGTACTGAGACATGCTGGCTACAAGCCAAAGATAGATAAATTTGAACTAAAAATGAGACATTTTTTAACAAAAAGGGGCATTTAATCATTAAGGCAATCCAAAGATTGTAGCAAAAGAACTGATGGATTCTCTATCTCTTGATGTCTTCACATCAAGACTGGTTGCCTTTGTGAAAGGTATGTGTCAGCCAGCTACAAATGACACTCCAGTCAAACACAAATTATTGGGTTCAGCCCGGGGGTAACCCAGTGAAAGTTAATGACCTGTGATATATAGGAAATCACACTAGATGATCTAATGGTTTCTTCTGGCCTCACACCCTATGAATCTATGAATATGTATCCTCTGAGGTTGACTGCTAATTATATTTCTAAAAGGGGGAATAGGCAGAGGCTGCTTCAAAAGAAGGATTTAAATTTATTTATTGGTATCCATTGTTCTTTAGCTACATATTCACATGCTTCACACCCAGCTTCTTTCCTTCCTTGTTTTTTTTTCTTTTTCTTTTTTTTTTTTCCTGAGGTCTGTGAGGTTCTGTGAGAGGAGCTGGAGCATTTGGGAGATCTGGTCTCTGAGAGCCTCCACTGTGAGAATTTGGTGCTGTGAGAAAGATACTCATGTGGCTCCCAAAAGGCACTGCCTTCCAGCACGGTACCGCATCTTGGCAGCATTTGAAGGGCACCCGGCAAGCATGAAAGGCAGAAGCGACACTTTCAGAGAGCCGCAGGGAGGGGGGAGAAACCCTTTCTGGTGGAGTATGAAAACATATACTGCTTGTGTTAAGGGCTATTCAGAATATCAGGGGAGGTGCCGCCCGCATGAATCGGGCTGATGTGTATATGTCTAGAAATGGCTGGTTTGGCTGCCTCTTTAGCAAAGGAGGTTCCCCCCCGTGTTTATTCTCTGGAAGGACAGTGGGAATCAGAAGAACTGTTAAAGCCTGTGATCCGTCCTGTGCTTGCGCCATGCTGGGGCTGCCCATGTGTACTTCAAATGTCAGGGTCCTGTTTTTTTTKTTTTTTTTTTTTAAATCGGGTGGGAATATCATCTTTAAACACACAAGAAAATGAAAACAGCTGACCGAAATTCTCTTTAAAAATAATAATCAAGGAAGCAAGGATGTTTGCAGGAGGGAAGGAATAATAACCGATGAAGAGGCAGACAATTTGAGAAGAAGAAGTGGCTACATTTGGAGAATCCCGGGGAAGCCCTGCCTGTTTACAAGTCCTGTTTATGCACACCTGTGGGTTGGAAACGCTGTCATCTGAGGAGTGGCCCCGTATTACAAGAAGGTCAAGCACCAAGCAGACCTAATTAAAAGCTCATTACAAGAGACAATCTCCATTAGCATGCCAAGTTTCATGCAAATCCATTAGCACCAGGGCTCTCTTCGGAAGCTTTAAATTCCAGTCCTGTGCCCCAGGGACTGGAAACCGTGGCCGGTTAATTTGCCATTCTCAGTCTGTGAACATTAGGCACAGTCCTCTTACTTTCTGGATTATTTCACATTCCAGCAAATTAGTTTTATCCGTTCTGAGAACATTTTAACAAAGAAAGTTCTTTTGGCATCACATGGATAAAATAACAAGGGATAAAAGAATGAGCAGTTCCCCCAATCAGGAACAAATAACTTTAAATCTCTCCTGAAAATGCAGCCTTCCTGTTATTCCCCCCCCCCCTTCCTTTCATTTATCTTTCGGCAGTCGGATTTTTTAATTATGTTTCTGCAGCCAGATTCCCCTCCTTTGCTCTTTATGATGGTGTTCTCAAGAGCCATATTTTCCTTTATGCCATTGTAGCAGAACTTGACCAAAGATCTTCAGACTTGTTAAGTATAAAAGTTGGTAAATGATACTATTGTTTGAGTTGAGGGTGGAGGGGAAGAAAGGGGGAAGGCAGTTTATCTGGGGCGGCGGTGGGGAGGGGGGAAGGTTTAAAAAAAGGGAAAGAAAAAAGGCTCAAATGAACTGAAATGGATCAAAGTAAACAGAGACATCTAAAAGCTTTTGTAAGTTAAAAGTGGCTATCTGTTGCAAGTCCTGCCTCATTAACTACTGATAGAAGCACTGTCTTGGCCTTCCAAGATATCTAACGCTGACCGCCTAAAACAAGATGAACTCGGGGTTATTCCCTCTTGCTGTTCGCTGTGTTGCTGTGCACAACTGCTTAACCTCAGCCTCTCCGCAAATGTTTATCCTCTCCACTAGGCGCAGCCATGGGAGCTTCAGCCCCTAAACTTCAGTGCTCGGAGGAGGAAACACAAGCTCGGGGAGGAGGAAGGAAGTGGGAGAAAGAAGGAAACCTCCCCAAAGTTAGCGTCTTGCCTGGCTGTCTGGTTTGCACCGTTTCCGTACAACTTTTTGGAGGAGTGAATAGAGGGAGAGGTGGAGATCAGCCGCCGTGGGGTGGCTTGCAGCATGCCCCCAGCGCCGTTCAGCGAGGGGAGCAAGCTGAAACTGAGCGGCCGGCCTAGAGGAGCGGGGCGAGTGAGGAGGGATGGGGAGGGGGGAACGCGATGGTTCTTTGACTAGGACCAGATAGGTCTCTGTGTAGAGTAATATTACAGCTCGCTCTCTCATAAACAAGCTGCATGCCGGCTTCTAAAGAGCCCATCTGGCATAGCTTTGAGAATGGCAATAATTACAAGCTGATGATGGACATGGAAGAAAAGCCCTGCTGAGCTAGCTCATAAGGAAGTACAGGCCAGGACTGTAGGGAAATTACAGGCTAAAACCCTTTCTAGTTTAGGCCTTTTGGTGTTCTTAATCACAGACTTTAAATGTTGTAATAAACACTGTTGCATTTTATTGACCAACTCCCATGACAGGCAAATCTTTTTTATTTTATTTTATTTTATTTTGACTATTCGTTAGTTCTAGAAAGCAGCTCGAGAACAATTGTTTCTTAAGACTGGGTCTGTAGATTTACTGCTCTTTATGAAAGTGATCCAAACAGTGAGAGTCCCTTTAGTTATTTTACAATTGAAAAAGAGCAAGAAAAGAAAGGGAAAAGAAATATTTTAGGAGCCCCACTTCCCCCCATGCAGTGCTAGATCATTGATAATACTCGCTTTGTTTGAGATTATCACGGAGGAATAAAAGATCTAAAATGAGTTGTTAAAGGTTTCAAGCAAAACTCCTGTTGATTTCCCTGGCTGTAGGATTTCACATGAAAAAAAGGCAGTTTTTCGCCAGGTGAGGTATGGGCCTGATCCTTTGCTCGGTGACGTTCGTGGCTGTGACTTCAGCTGTCCCCTGAAACAGCCCAGGTGGAAGCTCAGAGGCCTCCCTGGAGTCTGCGTGTAAGCGCGCTCTCGCCACAGCGATTCAGAGCAGCGTTGCTCAATAAAAGGGGAAAGCTCCAGGCTGCGGGGATGTGCGGGGCCCTGCGCCCGGGGCCCCTGCGTGTGGCCCGCACGAGCCCGTCGTTCCCACAGTGACCAGCAGTGTCGCGTGGGGCGCGGGAAAGACTTGTGGCTTTCAGAGGATGGTGTCTCTTCCTCCCTGGCACCAGGTTTCCCAAGCCTGGAGTTCAGATTCACTAAACCTGAAAAGGTTATTACCTCTACCTGTATCTCTAAATATGTGCGTGTGTATTTGGGGTGTACAAATGTGTTTACTCTATGGCTTTATATGCACGTGTATGTGTCAGTGCCGTCTCTATGGGCAGGTGGACGTGTAAGGAGCGGCGCGCGGTGGAGCTGCGGCAGTTAACACCCGCTAGTGTTCTGCTTCAGAGACTCTACCTGTTTTCCCAGACTAATTTCTTTCTCCTTTTCCTTCTGTAGAGTCTAGAAGATCAAGAGTTAAACAGTTCTGTGAGCTTTATTTGACTAGAGTGCAATAAATCTCCCAGGGTGACTGATAGACTGATAACTCTCAAAATCCATTCAGGACTGTGTGTGTCAAATCAGCAGTGAATATAGTGTGTTGTCAGTTGTTTTAAATAATGCTGTTTTGACAGTATGTTGTTTATTACAATGCAACACGTGTAATTGGTTTTCTTGGAGGAAATCTGCCTTTATTTTACATTGCTTTTTTTTAGTTTAAGAACATCAGCCATGTATTAGAAATGCTGCATAATACGGTGGGTTGGGTTTGCTGATCCAGTTGAATCCTGGAAATGGATTTCTGTGTTTTTACAGGACACGTTCTCTTATGGTATCCTAAATAGCAGAACATTCTGTTTCTTTAGATAAATGTTTGCCTGCAGGTATAGCTTTGTGTCTGTAAATTGTTTCATGTCGGTCCTGTTTCTGCTGCAGTTTCCCTTTCACAGAGATTTAAAAGTTTCTGTTTTACTCATAGCTGTTTACATCACAACATTTCATATCTCAGATGGCTGATTTAGTTTTTCCGATTGCCGTTTGATTATTTGTTCAGGCATCGTTTTCTTCTCTTTTTGTTGCAAAGTCAAAGGAATGCAAGGTCAGGGAATGGAAATTCACCTATCCGAATGCAGCTCTTTTCTTTCATAAACTTCCTTTGGCTTCTTAATCTGAAACTTGCTTGTCAATGGGAAATGATTTCTTTATATTTAACTGTCTCTTTCCAATACAGACCAGAATTGTTCCTAACAAAAGAAGCATGAATTGGTGGAAACTATATATTAAATGCAAGACTATTTGTCTAGTTTTCATTAGGTTGCTGAGTGAGAAGCCCAAACTCCTCTCTTTTCCCAAGGTACTCGGATATCCACGAAGTGCCTTCATCCCATAGCCTTGTTTCCTCTCCCAGTAAACCAGCTTTCCAAAAGAATGCTACACTCTCTGCTCTTTATACTGTCAGCAGTGACAGCAACCAGCAACGCTGACATTTCTTATTGTTTACAAAGGATGAGCGCCAACAAGGCATCTCTGATCATTTGATAAACTCTCCTAACCCTCTCCCCCCCGCCCAACCCTCTGCTCCACTGACCAAACTAACCTTTTCACGGTACACTGCCTGTAATTACCAGTGAAAGACGCTAACCAGAAAGGATCAAAACTTTAGCTAAACACAAACAAACCAGCAAAACAGCTATGAAGATAAACTGCTTACAACTAACATTGCTCGGCAAACAGTGCAGGCTAGGAGACACTGAGTAGCTGCAGGCAGGGGGTGGAGGAAGGAGAAATCTAACTCTAAATTCCTTATGTGCATGTATTTTTCATATGAATTTTAAAATTGCTTGAAAAAACATCCTAGAAAAGCATTAAAAAAGCCTATTGTTTATTATCATAATCCTGTATATTTAATATCCTTTTTCCCCTTCAGCTTCCCCCATTCCTGCAGAAACTCCCGCCAACACAGTGGTCAAACTGAGTTCATAGTTCCTCATAATGAGCCCAGAACTAATGCCTATACCAAAAAGAGTTATTTTTCAGTAATCTCCTGAGTTTGATTTTTCCCTCCAATTTCTAGTGTGATGAGCAGATACTGTGCATTTCTTTCCATTCTGTTTTCCCGGAGGTGAGAAGCACCAGCGCAGACAGCGTTCTCCTCTCTCACCCCTCTCCAAGAGTGAGCTGGTGAAGAAGGCAGGATTAATGGTCTTTGTTTGCCAGTAAGGTTGATGTGGAGGATGACTATATAAAAACTGTTTAAATTCTGTCTTAAAAAATTGCATCTGCTGTTCCAGGTTCTACCTGAATTAGCTGGATAATGAGCTGGGCTTGCTCAGTGAGCAGAGCTTTTGCCACTGAGTTTTCGAGTGCCAAAGGGTCGGACACGGTTTTCAGGAGGGTATCATTTTCTTCCCATATGCTAGCCTATATACTTGCACCCTTTTCTGTTCCATGATGAGAGGACTATTACAGGGAAAACAGCAAGATCTAGCACAGGTCTCCAGCAGAAATCCAAATCTTTCATCTGAAGCGTTATTTTGGGTAAAGCAAACACTCAGTACCAGTAGCAGAAGGGCCTCTCTCTCTGCACAATACCTTCCCAGTTTTTCTTGTAGAAATCTTGTCTGCTGGGAAGCCAGTCATGACCTGTTATCTCAGCATGGAATTAGTCTTTTCAGCAATAAAAAAAAATCCGTTTACTTGTGTCACTTCTGCAGATGCCATTGATTAAAACGTCTGTATGGAATAACCACAAAAGTAGCACTTCCACTCATACGGACTTCGGACTGGCTTTGTCATCAGCTGGATACCRAACACCTAAGGGACCTCTCTTCATCTTTCTTTCTTTCACCAAATTGTTGCAGCATTGTGATGGATGAAATAGTTTGTACTTTAGCCCTAGAACCCTGATCCTTGGCTGGAAGCTTTAGCTGAAACTTCAGCACGAATAATAACCTGTGGCTAAATTGAAAGTGGCTGAGATCTGTCCTGGCCTGACTTTGCAGAGCTTCCATCATCATGCAGTGTCTCCAGAAATGCTGTTTGTGTCAACACAATTGGTCGCGGTAGAACGTGGTGTTTTTCCTTTCATTTGTTAGAATGTCTGTCAATTTTTTATGGTTCTGTCCTGAATTTTTATCCGGCCCAAGCAGGTTTCATGACATTGTCAAACTAGTATGGTATGAAAAACTGAGCCTTCCCAAGCAGACTTGAACGCCTGCAGGATTTAAGTAGCTTCAGCACCTCACTTGGAAGTACTCTCCAATGTGTCTTTTTTGGCTTTCCTGCCTTCTTTCTATAACAGTATGACATTTTTTAATCAGAAGGTTCTGCACAGGTCTGAGATGTCATGAATTTTCGCAGAAGAAGCAGGAAACGGTGTGTTTGCGCGTGCGAGTGTGTAGGCATGCATGAGGCTGAACACCTTTGTTTCCTCCCAGCTCTTCTGGTCGCGGTAGGTGTATCCCAGGGCATCAGTTTGCTCCAGTAGCTTTGCAAGGACATGCTGAGTGAATTGCTGCAACATAGTGAGTGCTGCATAGACAAATGCAGTCTAATATGTGGACAAATATGAACAGACTTAAAAATTGCTGATATGCATCAATTGAAGATATGAGCCTTGATAGTCTGCAAAAAACCACAAGGCTAAAGCATATTTGAAGTTTCTAGGCTACACTATTTATGAAAGAAAAAATACAAAAGCTATGTGAAATACCGCTATTACTTAAAAAAAAAAAAACTTTCACAGGTAGGAAAATTCCTTGTATAAGTTAGCTTTTATTTTGTCTAAAATATCCCACTGGCCACTGAATGCAGATGCTAAATGAAAAGCAGATTTTTTTTAAAACAAATTAATGAATTTCGTGAGAGGAGATTGTAAATTAGCCTTATCAGAGAAAGCCTTAACTCTTGAAAAACTGCTTCCTCGCTATAAACGTAGGAAGGATTCATAGATCATAAGGCCAGAAGGAACAGTCAGGCAGTGTGCTTTTTCTAACGTGTAGCATGTTGGCCAGTACTGGGGATTTCTGAAACGAGACACAGGAAAACCTAAGGCTGGAGCTGGATGGGCAGTGGCACGACTACAATCCACTGCCTGGACTGGACGGAGATGGGAACGTATGACGCGTTCGTCAGCGAGTTACACGTTCGCTGCAGACCACTCCCGGCTTTCTTTTTCCTGCTGCTAATGCAATTAGAGTTGCTGTATTCCCCACTGCTGTCCTTTCATCTTGCCTCTCTTTCATGTTGCCATGGCTCACTGTCACCTTCCTGCTAATGTAGCAGTACTTGGCCGGTTAAACACTTGTTACCTTAGTACAGGTAAGTGGGCACATTGGGTATGCAAGTACGTCTTACCTATTCCGCATGAACATGACATTTTATTTCTGTGCTTTGTGCTAGTAACTGAGTGCGACTGTAACCATGTGCTTGCAAAGCTCACAGTTCCCGCTGAGGAGGGCCGGACGGGGAGAGGCACTGCGAGTGCACAAAGCAGATAAAAGCATTTAAAAAAACACCCTTCCCTGCACTCACATGTGCTTGCATTGTATTAATCCCAAGAAGCCCCATGAATTAAGATGCGGTGGAAATGCCAGCCATCCCTTGCCCTTTTATCTCGACTGTAATGAAGTCATGGCTTGCTGTTTAATTGATATGTTACAATGAAGATTTTTACTTCCTCACGTGGTTCACCGCAGGGAGAATGGGTTTGGAAGATTTTGCAGGGCAAAAAGATACAAATCAGAGGAGCGAGCAGGCAGAAATGGAGGTCTTATTCCAAATAATTTATTTCCAAGCCACATTTCAAAGAACTACAAGAGCAAACCTTGCTTCCCTAATCATGCAGTGATCGGCAGTGATAAGATATTTGCTCTTGGGGCAGTATCAAAAGCCCCCTACACGCAGGAGAAGATGCCAGTTGACTTCAAGGGGTTTGTAGGGGGAGGTGTGGGTGAGAGAAATAGAGGTCAAGCACTTAAATGCCAGTGGGGCTAACTGTTGTCTGAGTGCACACGTTTCTTTTTGTTTGGATCTGATGGTAAAAATGTGAGCTCAATATTCATGCTGTTAACGCACAGAAACATTTTACAGTGAGGGCTTAGAAAGTAACAGTCACATTTAATTTAGTTTGTCATATAACTGCGCGCAGTTTCTCTACCTCGTGTACCTAAACTGAAATGTCTTTTGTCGGACAAAGGCAGTTGTTCCCCGGACACTGGCTGCAGTTGCTTTCTGCTTTGTAGATTTTTGCTCTATTGCATTTGCAGGTGCCTCATATTTAGTCGCAGACTGCAAATAATGAGAGTTTATCTGAATAAAATTTTCCTGACTCTTCTGCCTGAATGTTCTCACTGTCTGGTCCCAGCCAAACTGCCTTTCCAGTTCTTTTCCCTACATTTCTGTCTAGTTCATTGCCCTGATTCCACCACTGAAGCCTGACAACTTTTATTCAGTGTCTTTCTCTTTCTCTTGCACATCTGTTTAGGCCAGTGGCTTTCAAAGTGTGATACAGGGCATCTTAGTGTGGGGGAAGAGGAGATTGCCATAGTTTAAGGATCTCTGAGGCGTCACCACGAAAGCGCAGTTACTGTCATTAAGTTTAGATTTGCTAGTGCATGGCCTGCACTCCCAAATGAAAACTTCCAAGGGCTGGAAATCCAAAAAGCAGTGCTGCAAGCTGTTCCTTGGCGGCGGCGGAGCAACGCTTCTCTGTGCCGCGTGGTTTCTGCCCCAGGGCACTTCCCAGAAGAGCTCTTCCGGGATATGGAGACACGCTCCTCCCAACCAGTACTGCGTCAGACTTTCTCCTGAAGTGGTTGTTTTGTTCCTTTTTCATTTAGAAATTACCAAGATGGCAAATTTGCTAATGTACTAACGCAGCCGTCGGGGTGGTTGCTGTGGGGCACTGAGTTTGCAGTCTCCACCGGCTGTTGTGCTGGTGAGCCGCGGCCTTCGTGGGCCAGCTGAAGCGGAGACACGTGGCTAAACATTTCCATCAGGGACGCACTGTGGAATATCTGCATGAAAAACAACATTTACTTTCAAACAACCAGCCTTTCTTTCTGGGCAAATGCTGCAAGAAGTAGGAGCGTAACAAGAAGTAGAAAAAATTTGGCTCTGCAATAGTGCTCAGGAGAAACTTTCTTTCCAAGTTGCTGATCTTGTTGGTATAGATAAGAGGGGAGTGAGGACACCCCTTGCTGCTCTTGCTTAACTGTATTTATATGTATTTTGGAGCARAAGTTTCATCAGCTGGGAGAGAGATCTCCGGAGAAGTCTCCTTATCTTTTGGCTGCGGGCTCTGCTGCAAATACACGATGCAAAATACTGACAGGCTGCATCCCTACACCTGCTCATTTGGCCTTCGTTTGTACCCCAGGCCGTTTCACAGCACGTTAGGTTGTACCGGCTGTCCAAAAGGGCCCTTCTAGCTACTGAAAGCTCCAGGACCAACACATCCACAGTTACCGTGCTGGCCCCAGTCCTGCTGTTCGCAGCAGGGGATTAGCACAAGAGCTCCGCGATGCCGCTGCAGTGCCCCGATCGTCCCTCGTTCAGTGACGATATTTTCCGACATACGTAGAGGTGAGCCCTGCTGCGAGACGACCTTCTCGGCTGCTCCGTTTGAAGCTGCCGTGCGGTCCCACGCGGGGACGTCTGGGTATTGGGCGGTGCTGGCCTGGCTTTTTATAGAGCCCGTTCACCCAGCCGAGCCCAGTTCCCTCCCACAGTGCGCTCAGGCCTATGAGTACTCGGCCTTCTGTTTCCCCACCTCTGTCTTTAGGAAGCGATATGGGTAACTCCTTTGCTAAAGCATCAAAATGAAGCCGTTACCCCTGTCCTTGTGATATTCGGAGCTTCAGTGATTTCACAGGCTTCTTAAAGCAGAGTTTACCAGAGTTGTATAAATCTTTGCTTTAAATCTGCTGCAAATACGTTACAAAATCTGTCAAACATGCATTAAAATATTTTGCTCCAGATATGCCTATGTCTAACCTTTTGGTTTCTAAGAGCTTTAATCAGTAATCTTCAAGTAGGAAGTTATTCATCTTTATTGCCAGGCAGTTCTCAGTGGTGGTCGTGGCAACAATCTTTTCATTGCTTCTGTGTTTAGTTGTTCTTTGACATGATAGAAGTCAGCTGCAGTTCAATGAGCTCACTATTTGTGCAACTTAATTGCTTGCTTCCTTTAATATGTACTCAATTTTTCCTTTTATGAGCAGGGTTGTTGGAAAAATTAAGCTTAAGGATACAGCTATCCACCGTTAATTAGCCTCCTTCCCAAACACATTAGTAAAATAGGTCAAATGACTGTTGAGTGTTAAGTGTACCATTACTAAGGTATTTCTCAGCTGGGAAGTGAACCCTGTATTGGATAAGACAGGGGTTTCCAAAGGACCTTCAAGGACTTAGGTGTGTATGTCCCACTGAAATTCAATTAGATCTGAGCGCCTAATTCCCTTAAGCTGGATTTTACAAAAGCTCTTAAGAGCATATGTTAAGGAGTTTTGATTTGGTTATGTTTAAAGCATACTAGTTTAAAAATAGGCTAAAGCTGCTTCCTTTTGTTGCTGTTTAATTAAGCTTAATACAGTCTTCTGTTACACTGGGATGTATGATCCACGCATGCATGCGTGTATGTGCACGTGTGTACAAGAGCAGGCAAAAAGAGGGAATCTGTTTGTTCTTAGGTATTTGTACTCTGCATTAATAAGGATACCACATATATTTGTTCTTTCAAGAATGGCTGATATTATTTTTCAGATTTGAAATTCCTGGAATAGCTCTGATATGTGAGGATGTRTAAATAGTTTTGATGAGTATAAAATATGCTCAGTGAGGGAACTGATCTATCAAAACAGCTTTATCCAGTGATAATGTAATTTCTTTCCATGTCAGGGATATATTCAGATAGAAAAATCACTTTAATTGCAGTGGTGATAGGTTGATTGGAATTTTGCCAGTTTACCCCCCAAAATAGTATATGAATTTTAAAATAATTTTTAGCAATGTGCATTCAGTTGAAAAGGTCTTCATTTTTAATTATATATATTTTATGAAGGGATGGATAAGGTTTAAGAAAAATGGAAGTTGGAAGAATTCCCACCGAGAGATAAAGGCTGTGTTTTGTTATGATTACCTCTCCCAATTGTAGTTCCCAGGCTAAGCCGGGAGACTTATTCGAGAAGCCAGTGGGACTTTCCATATGTGTAAACTCTCCTCATCCAAATGTTATTGTGTATTGCAGTAGTGGCTGGCCAAGATCGGAGCCCACTGTGCCAGCCATGGTGCATGCACGGAGGAGGCAATCCTGCGTGCATGTAGGATTTTCGCACGCTTCACCTTCCTAATGTAGTTCCACAGATGGAGAGATGCTTGTCCTTGAGCAGAATTTCTCCAGGCAGGATTTCCCAGCTGCAGTACTTTCGAGCCACGGTTCTGCAGGTGCTGGATCGCTTTCCCCTGTTATAATATAACATTATAAGGGGCTTGGTAGAAGCAAGGAAGTGAGAACTAAGTGTATTAGTGGAACCGAGGATCTTGATTTGAAATGTCTTCCCAGTTCACCAGAGCCAGTGGCAGTGAAAAGCTGCTGGCTTCCAGAATGCAAACTGGAGCTGTACAGTACACTAACTGCTGCTCCCTCTTTTATACCAGATCAGAATGCTGTAAAAAGGTCTTAAGGTGAGTGTAAATTACATTTTTGCCAAAAATCAAGGCCCCTTTGGCCACTGACAGCAGTGTAAAGGGGCCTATAATAAATGAGAATTAAGTCCTTATTTAGAGAGATGCGTTGAAATTGCTGAAGTGCTGCCAATGTGATACAAGCATCAGGAAATCGCATTTGTTCCATGTGGCTAAAACCCACAAGAGAAGCTCCATGAAGCACTTAATTTTCCAGTATGGCTGTAAATAATGTTGTAGAGAATTAAGATGGAAGTCCAGTGAACATCTTACGCGTATGCTTTGGACAACGTGTTTTCGCCTTGCTATGTGACGGTTCTCGCAGCACTTCAGGCTACAAATCTGAGATTCTCCTCAACAGAAGTGCACCTGTTGGTACACAAAGGGTGGGAAGCGCTTGAAGAGCTCGTGCAAGCTGGGCAATAGCCTTAAGCGTTTAAAATGACTGCAAAGCCATCGCCGTTTGCAGAGTGGCTGCTGCTTTCAGGATACAATGAACTGACGCTACAGCATAGTTCACATGCTGCTGCTAAGAGCAACAGAAGCATCGTATTTCTAGATCCTGGGACTCCAGGCCAAGAGAAGAGCGCAGGGAATTGGCAGTTACTCCTCCGCTTATGTATCTTCCTGTGGAAGAAAACAGTATGAGGATTCCCAAACTGGTCTGTGCAGAGCTGGAGAAAAGGGTGGCACTCGGTTATGCTGCAGGGAGGAGTGGAGTGTGTTGGAGGAGGAGTGGCCCATGTCGCATTGCTTGCGTTGGGCATGATGTAAGGACCGAAGTGGTCTGAGCTCTTCATTATGGTGATCTAAAACTGTGCGGCTGCCGCTCCTTGGGGACAATGTTAAAACGTGATCCTGTGTGCAGCCATGAGAGCAAGCCACATTGGGGACAGACGCATTGGCAACCCTTTCGGTAGCAGGGCCTCGGTCGGGTGGCTGGGATTCGTGTCGCAGGCCAGAAGGTGGCACTGCGGATACTGCGTTGGAGAGGTCCCATCTGCTCCCAGCCAAAGATGAAAGTGGGGGAAATACTGCAGTAATAAGACACTCAAAGCTGGTTTCCGTGGAAGGGTAGCAGGGGTCTGAGAGAGCTTAAAGCAAGCGGCATGAACAGGCAAAGGAGCGGTTTGGAGATGAATGTGAGGATACAGGGAACATCCTCGTATTTAATCTTGCACTCGCAAGGCTTTTCTCTTATTCGTCGCAGAATCAAACTSTGCAACATGTTGAAACTTGCAGTTTTACTGCAAGCTCCCAAAGTGCATGAGCTTTGGCAGGAGGTTTACAGACTGAGCATTGCAGAGGGGCTCTTGGCTTTGACTGGACAGGATGGAAGACGGTTGTCCTGAGCTGACAACGGGCAAAACTTCTGCTTTTCAGCCCTTCTGTGGCTGGATTGGCAGTGCTGGGTCGGGAGAACCACTCCTAACTCTTGCATTTCTTTGTGTCAACAAAGAATTGGCTTTGTCAATGAACATTCAGTAGTGAGGGACAGACTGATGGACTTTGGTTGCTAAAATAGGAGGCGGACATCAGAAGGAAGGAGCGGGTGRACAAGTCGCTGTGAATTCTTGACCAGTACAGAGCCCACCTACGGGGTTATAGGCCTGGCGTCTTCACCCCGAGACTCTGTGTGTATTTTGAAGAGGATTTTGTACTGGGCTCAAAGGTGAACCCACTTAAAGACAGTTTGATTGGAAGGGATTCTGGAAGGCCAGTGGGCGATTTGTCATCTGAATGACTTATCCCTCCCTCAAAGTTTCTCCAAAGTTTCCTGTCAGAGCTCATGTGCCCCGAGGAATAGGTTTTTTTTTTTCTTTTTTCATTCCTTCACTTCTCACTCGCTACTTGTGTGGCTGGCCTGGGGTCCTAGGGAAAGTAGTGCTGTGAACGGATTTGTCTCCGTTTAGCTCCACTGTTTCCACCTGCCCCAGCGTGAATCTAGAGTCACGTRCTGAAGACCATGGTGGTGTGCTCATGGACAGGACACATCTGTGGGATGGGGGGCTTTAGCCTTCTCCACAGCATCTCGCAGCCCTAACCCTAACCCCTAACCCTAACCCTAACCCCCCTCCACCGCCGCATGCAGACCTGGGTACAAGTGACAGGGGAATGAGGATCGCTGGGTCCTGAGCCGGCTAACCCTTGGGAACAGTCACCCTGGGCTGAGTTCAGGMTTTGTGCCTGGGGACAGGGCCTGGCCCAGGAGCAGAGCAGAGCGTGGGGGTGCTCAGAGCTCGCAGCCCCGTAGGGACTAGCTGCATCAAACCGTGAAGGGCAGCAGGTTTTCCTTCTGCTGGCCCAGGGGCAGTAACAAGCAGTTGGAGGGAAGTGACTTGCAAAATGGGAAAAGAAGATACGCGAAAGCTGGACGAAGGCATGAAGATATGAGTTTTGGCCCTGAAGCATCAGCCCTTTCCCTGGCTCTGCTGCAAGGGGGACATAACCCAGGCTCTGTGCTCTGCCCTCCACGTGAGTGCGTAAGAAGTGGCTCTGCCCCAGAGGGCGAAGCTCCCCGACCAGAGATGCGAGAGGCTCGTGCCGGGGAGGTAAGTGCTGCTGCGCTCTGTCCCGTGCTCCCTTTTCCCCTCTGTGGGCAGACAGGGCGGCTCGCAGTGTGACCGAGCGTAAATGGTGCGGCTCTGGGAATTGGCAGGGAGGGCGCTTTTTTTTTTTTCCTCCGTGAGGATTGCGCTCGCCCTTTACAGCAGACGGCTGTGCGCCGAAAGGCAGATGTGAGCGAGCCGTCCTGCGAAGCCAGCCCCCGTGTCTGCTCGCTCGGACCGGGTGGCGCGCTGCAGCTGGGAAGGCCGTGTGCGGCTCCGACGGGCACACGCTTCCTGTCTCCTCGCTTCTGGCAGGTTTTGTCTGCAGACACTGGCTTCAGTACCCCATAATTACATTTTCGCATTTTTTAATATAGTAACACCCGGCCGGGCTTGTGGTAGAGAGCCAGGTGATGTCTTTGGGCCATGAGGGCTATAAATAACCAAAGGGATCATTTTATTTGGTTATGGAAGGAAGAAGGTCTTTCTTCAGTAACAGCAGTTACTGTACAAACACAGCTTTGGCGCAAATAAAGAAGGGCTCTTATTTCTATATGTTAGGGAGATATGCATGGATTCAGCAGAACCCCCCCCAAAAGACAAATATCCTTTGAATTACATCTCTCTACATAAGGGTTTCACACACTGTCAAGCTATCCAAATTATAGCTTTGTTTTCATTTTAGTTATGGCAGTTATTGTGCTTTTTGTAAAAATACCATTTTGTGTCAATTCTAAGCACTCTGTAGCAACGAATGTCTTTTAAAATAAATGTATATACGGTGCCAGGCACAGTAGGCCTCCTCTGTGCCTAAGGCCATGAGGCACAACCGCCATACGTATGAGAAATGGCTGGTTAGCGTAACAAGATGCAGCTTTGCAGGTCTAGATCCTGGCACTATAAATACTAAAATCCATGATTTGCCCTTGCCCTCCACAGTGTGCTCATTGAATTTGAACACAGGTTCCTCCTAACAGAAAGGAAGAAGCCTGGAGGGATTGCAAAGATATTCTGCATCAGAGAGAGCTTTCTGTGCAGCCCGGACCAGGAGGTCGGGCATGCCTACATGTTTATTAATATATGTGAATTCCCCCAGAAAAAAGTAGAACCAGATTTAATGGGGCCATTTCTACCCCTGTGGATGCAAAATGCAATCAAGGCGCACTGTGACCCTGATACCCAAGTAGGTGAAGAGTATTCCCAGCAGTTTTTCTCACGTCCCTTTGGAGAATGTCTTCTCTTGCACATGATCCAACTCTTTGTGCAGGTGAGCGCCAGACCCAGAGGTTTCATCCATAGTGCGTGTGCGAACCGCTGCATTTCCGGAGGGAAGGCRCTGCCTGTACAACTGCACTGCGACAAAGAGGCTAGAGTTGCATGAGTGTCCTCAGTTAATGGTGCTGCCGCATCATTGCTAATATTTTTTCGGGCAGACCCAGCAGTGCAGCGAATCTGATAGTGTGCATGTTTTGATGTGCTGCACTGACAGCGGCAATGTCTATCAAGAAGAACAACGACAGATTAAATAGCCGGGCGCTCTCTCTGTCACGATGGGGCAGTTTCGGGGAAAAAGCCTCCATTGTTTCCCAGGCCATATCAACGGAGGCCTGCACAAGGCCCTCTTGATTAAACGCACTGGCAGCAGAACAGCAAGTTCTTGTTAACCATACATGCCAAAAGGCCCTAACACAAACAATCCCCATTATAAATTAGGCCTTTTACAAACAATATTTCAAGAAACTACTTGTCCGTTTTCCATGCCATTATGCATTTTTAGGATGATTACATGTTTCTGCTGGATAATGGCCTTTTGCCAAGGGCAAAATGGAGTTTCAATAGGACTCGTTATGAAGTGAAAAGTTTTTCTATTCCTACCCCCTGGAAGGGAAAAGCCACTCACAGATAAAGTGTATGATATAATTACATTGCTTTAGATAACCAGCGACATTACTTCCCAAATGATAAGTACTTGTTTTTATCCTTTCCCTAATCACACAGGCCTCTTGTAGTCTTTTAATAGGAAGTGGTGGCAGCTGTGAAGGCCACTTGATCATTTGGGCCCAAGCAGAGTGCAAGGCTGCCCTGCTGATAAAAGTCAGGACAGCTCCAGTCCTCAGGAGAGCTATTAGAGGAGGAAGCACTGTCTGCAATGGTGGGTTATGCCAGGCAACTTTTCAATGCGCTGATAAATAATGATGTTCCTTTATAAAACTTTCCCTTCCCATGTTTTTTATAGAGCTACAGCTTGACCTTCCCTTGAATTAAGACACGTTGTTAGTATCTCTGAGGGAACGTGAAATGTTGGGCTTTCAAAACTGGGATGTCAGGGCTTGATCCTGCAAGGTGCTGAATGACCGTGGAAGGGGTCAAACCCTTGGGTGCCGGTGCTGTGCACAGACTCAGCATCATGGAGGAGTCACTGAGCAGATTTGTGCCTGGGATCCTGGCAAAGGATTAAAGAAAAGGTGGTCTTGTACTTCAAGCCGTGATCTGGGTCTCAGGAAAACTGGCTCAGTGTCCAGTCCTCCCCAGACTCCTGGTGTGAGTTTTGATCAGTCACTTGCTGCCTCAGTTTCCTATTCATAAARTGTAAATGGAAACAATTCCTCCTTTTGGCCAGCTGCTAGGATTATTGGGTCCTGGGGTGAAGGCTCTGTCACCTGTACAGAATATGAAGATCAACAGGGTTTCCCCATCTTAGCTAAGATATTGCAATATTACTGTACCAGAAATCCTTTTCCTCTGATCTATGGCTTATGCAACCAGCTTTGTTTATAAAGATGCCCTTCGTTCTCCATTATGTGCTTTCCCCATTGTTACTGCAGGAATTTCTTCAGAAAATAACTTGTTTGAACAAAGGCCCTGATTCATGAAAATTCATTCTGAGGAAGCAAAAGCAGTTTATTATACCCATGTAGCAATTATGATTGTTAATGATTCCAGGTTTTCATTACTATTATTAAGAAGACAAGCCATTTACACTTTTATAATTTGAGGTCTCAGAATATGTCCTGAACACTAATGAGAGCTTCTCAGCACTCCTGAAAGGCAGGTGGCTATTACTGTGCAGTATCAGCTCGCATTCAGTGGAGTATGGAGTGTGGACGGGAGTAGGGAGTTGAGTAGCTTGCCTGCGTAATACTGAAAAGTCTGTCCTGACTGCTGTGGAGTCAGGGGACTCCTGCTTGGCTCTGCTGCCTGGTTCACCCCACCTTGACTTATTTAAGGTGCCCTGGTTAGCACCACCTCCAGACAGCAACTCAGCCTACTAAACGTCCACACCTCCACTCACTAAAGGGAAGTTTTGGGGACCCTAAATAAGGTGCTGTTGTCAAGTTCCTAAGGTTAGATGAGGTGTAGCTGAGCCATAGCCACCTCACCCCAAATCTGCTTTCCTAGCTGTGAGGGACCCATGCGAGCTGAGGGGAAGAACGACCTGGGATGGGGATGCACTGCCCAAGCTGAGGGTGGGCAAGGGAGTTTGAATGAGACATGCCAGGGTGGGAAAGGAAAAGGTAGTCCTGGGATTTAGGCAGCGAGATGCATCTCTGATGCTGCCACAGTGGTCTTGTAAGAGGTGAAATGCTTTTATCAACCTTTTGGCAGGAAGCCCTAGACGTGTGTCTTTCTGTTTCTGGGTACTAATCTGATCTTCATTTGAGTTGCAGGTAAGCTTAGTGCTCCAAACTGTGTACATGAAAAATGCTGTAAAATGCAAAATACTTTGAAATATCAGGCCCTGGATGTGCAATATTTTTGACTTGCAGTGAGGTCGTCCTCTCCTTTCTCTTTTCAAAAGGGGAGTAATTCTATCTGCTTACACCACGGTGGATACAGAGGCACAAAAAACACATGTGGAATTAGGATGATGGGTCAGAAAAAAAGAAAATGAGCATTTGAAAGGTTTGCAACAAGTAAGGAACCACATGCTTATTGATGGGCATATCAAAGAAATTGCTCAATTCCTGTGCTCTGTCCATTACAGGAGAAAAGAGAGTTGGTAGTTAAAGACTGTTCATACATACAGACAAGAGAGTTGAAAGCTGGTTGTGGGAAATTATCTTTTAGCCCTTTTTTTTTTTTTTTTACAGAAAAGGTGTGTTTTATTTTTATATATATGTGTGTATATATATGAATACACATATGCATATATACACATATGTCCATCTACTATATAAAATACATTTATATGTGTGTATTTCAAATATACATTTATGAATAATTAGGAAAATTAAAAGGGTAATTATATATATAAAAAATATAAAAAAACATATAAAAGTATACGGCAACATATGCCTGGTGGGGACCTCTTGGACTATGAAATCCAGTTCTCTTATCTTGCAGACAAACTCAGCCATTGCAAGGTCTGGGTAAAGAAGCGACTGCCCGGGATGCCCTGGGGAGGGAGCACAAGTAGGGGCAAATGTGGCCAGGCACCCCCAGCTCATGCAACTCTTGGTGACAGATGGAAGCACCAAGTGCGAGTGGTCACAGGTGACAGTCAGGGACCTGTAAGCTGCCAAGAGAGTGGCAGAAGATACTCAGGGAGGTTGTGTGTTGTCGTAAACGTTACTACAGCCTTGTGCAGCCAAGTCACCTAATCCTGCTCCACCTGGAAGTGCCACAGGGATCACAGAGGAAGTAGTCTGCAGGCCTGAGCACCACGCTGCACAGGGTTTGCAGATCGCATTTTTAGAGACCCCGATAAAAGCAGTCCTGCTGCAGGCACAGCACTGTGCTCACTGAAAGGCTGTTAAACACATTAGTCATTAGGCATTTAATTACTTCTTTTTACCTAGGACTCAACTGACCTCTAATGAACAATATTTGTGTTCAGGAATGGACTGAAACAAGCACTGAGAAGTCTAATAGCAAGTGACTTCTTGCCTAAGGTCATGCAGGAAGTCTGTGGCAGAAACCTCCTCTGCCATAAACCCAAAGCCATTCCTTCCTGCTAGAGTCACGCTTCAGCCCAAGCGATTACGCTCCATTTACCAGTCTGCATTCATGAAGGCAAGTGAAAAGGAGGAAATCCTTTCCCAGTCCTGGGAACTGTGGGCTCCATCCACTGCCCTTTCTTTGGAGATGGTGGAAAGACTCATTGTCTTCAGTGAAGTTGGCGTGGAGCCTGCGCGAGGTGCTCCTGTGGAGCACGTGTGGAAACTCCAGGCCAGAGGGAGCACCCTCAGGAAATTTCTCAGGAAAATTTACTGAGATAATGGGAAAGAAGGAAAGAGGGAAGCATTGCATTTTGGGTTGAGAACAGCACTTACTGTTCTTCTAACAGCTCCCCCTCAGGCATCACAGCTGACACACTTCTGACTCAGGCTTTTGAGAGGCTCCGTCCTGCTCTGCAGAACAAAGTGAACCAAATAGAAACTCTTACCCAGACCCCGTGTGTGGGAAACCTTTTGGTGTGGGAAGAATGAAGTGTCCGAGAGGACAATCCAGAAATTCAGGATTTTAGATATTACACTAAAACTGAAAAGACCAGGGTACTCTCTCCCAATTAGTTTCTTGAACCAGATGGTAGATGGAAGAAGATATTATTAGAAAAATAAGCTTTATAAGGTAGGCCAAGAAAAACTGAATAGAAAACAGATTGCTTCAAGGCACTTGAATTCTCTGCCCATTTTTGGTGGCAAAATTACCTAAAGGATGTTGACAAACTAAGAAAAGCTTAGGAAACCAAACAAATAATAAACCATGATAACCAGCAAGCTCCCTAAGACCCTGCCCTCCTCATGAAGGGGAATTCCAGTAAAAATCACCACATTTCCAAACTTTGCTGTTTTTAGTGTTAATCTTCTGGAGCTGTTTTTAAACAAGGTCTGCAGCAGCTTATGTAGGCAGCTGAGCAGATGATGTGAATAAAAGAAATGAGCCACAGATCAAAAACGTCTACACGATTTGGCTTTTAATTTTACCTCTTCGTCTTTTACTCAGATGTGGTTGTGGGTAGGTATCAGCCAAGAAATTGCAGGTGGCATGGTTATCTTGCTATTTACTGTGTGATGATGCTGCTACCAGCTATTCAATAATAGGAAATGACTAATGATGTGGTGGAAATTATGAACCAGGATTAATAAAACTTGAAAAGGAACAGTCTGGTCTGTTTGATCCTCTGAAGAGGAAGTCTGTCTGTGTACAAGTCTTTTCCCTGAGGTGATGTTCTTATTAGTCTGATCTGAGTTGGGAGCAAAGGGAATGGAGTTTGGAAATGGCTTAAAAAGACGACAGTAAAAGAGGACATGAAATATTGTTCAAAAACGTCATTGGGTGACAGGCTTCTTTCTTATGTTGTCTTGCAGAAGGGTTTTGGTAAGTCATTCAAGCCTGCATGTAGCTTGGAAGTGAAAAGGAATTTTTTTGTGGAACTGAATTTGATTCAGGTGACATTTTGCAGCTCTTTCTCCTGCCAGATCCTCCTTGAGTCATTCTGGTTGATGAGGGACTATGGTGCCTTGCTACTCGCAGTGCCACTTGGCCTTGTGAGCCATCTCCAAGTGCCATCTTCTGAGTCCCATAGCAGTGATATGGATAATTTCTTGGTGAAGAGCTAGAGGCGTATTGCCTGCCAAAGGGCCGTGGCAGGTGCCATGACCTGGAAGCAGGAAAGTGCCCTTAAAATCAGGCCTAATAAAAGGAAGTGGAGGGTCTGAGCAGAGCAAAATGCTGAATCAGGCCTAGTGGAAGAAAAGATGCTTCTGGACATGTATCCTGAAATGAGCGGGTAAGTCCTGGAGAACTGGAGCTTTCCTCGGTAAAACCACCAACTTCTGAGACAGCCCCAAGATAGAAATATGTTTGATGTGGCAAGGCTGACAGCTAGGAAACCCGGTTGCTACCACAAACCAACTGCCCTTTCCCCCAGTGTCTAGTATCCTTGTAGCAAAGGTGCTAGATTTGTCTGTAATTGGTAAGGCAATGTGGCATTGTAGGAGAACAGCAGGGCCTTACATATCATACTATTGGGGATATACAGGAGTTTTTGAACGGGGACTGGAGAAGCTGGCCTTCCCTAAGCCCCCTTCCCTTTCCTGGACAGGAGACTTAGGGTTTCTTTTTGCTGTCCCCTGTGGAATGGGAGATTATCTGTTTCCTGGGTTCCTTGATGTAACAGATTCCCATGACTGCAGTACCCTGGGACATTGGTGATCTCCTCTGCTCTTTCTGCAGCAGATCAGAGTTGTAGTTATTGGTCTTCTCCTAAAGGACTGAAGTAGGTTTAGTAGGGTACTGAGTAGTGATGTTCAGTGGCCTGTAATGTATGATAATGTGTGGAGAAGATGTTCTGTGCGTCCTCCTCAAATAGTGCTGTGTGCTTGGCTGAGATTATGGAGATCTGYGCTCAATGTGATCCAGTCTAGTCCTGTGTTTCTACCAAAAATGGTGCCAGAATCTGGCGATCTTGTGTTCTCATGTCCAAAAGTAGTCCATTTCGTTAGCCATCCTCAGCTTGGCCACTGCTTGAACCTGTTTGGTTTGGTGTGAGAGAAACATGGCAAAGAGACCCCTAGCCTAACAAGTGAAAACACTATCAAAGGCAATGGCTTTCACTTAAACCCACTGATCTCAGGATTGTACTGGACTAAATTGGAGAGAGGGGCTCAGGGCAGGCAGACAGAGTGAGGACACAAGGAGAAGGGAAGGGTTAGAAGGGAAGATTTGACTGCTGTCTCCTTGCCCAAAAGGGAGCTCTTGTTTTGTCCACACTGGTGCTGAAGCATAGCCCACCACCCTGACTCAAACCACTGATCTTCTACTACGGCTCTTGCTCCCTGCCCTCCTTTTTCCCCAGGGTTGTTAGGGGCAGGAAGTGAGTATCAGACTATATCAGCAGTCTTAGTGGTTCACTACCTACTGACATTTTCTGCATGGTCTCCAAAGGCCAATGGTATGTATAAGGTCCAAAACATGGCCCATCATGTAACCAAAATGCAGGTCATCTAAAGAGAGAATGAACAGTCCTCTGAGAGGAGTGTGCATGCTCTGAGTTTCAGGATGGAAGCTGTTTGCTCATCCTATCCTGTGATGGAAAATATCTTTGTGCTGGTGACATGGCAGGAACATGTCATGGTGGCCATGACCACTGGTAGGGCTGTGCAGCCCCCAGGTGTGCCCGTAAAAGACCAATATGGCCTGCCTTCGCAAAAGATTGTGATTTTTTTTTTTCAGTGGTACTGTGGGCATTCAGAACTTTAAGTTCATTATCTGTCATCAAGTTCACCAAGTGCATTAAGTTAGTGTAAATCACTTGGATCCACTCTAGTCATGTTTATAGCAGTTGAGGGTCTGGCTTCAGCTTCAGTCTCTATCTTTTGGTTCATCAATCCAGACAGAGCTGTTATTGCCTGGTACCTTGAACTCAGGCCTTTAAAAGGAATGAATATTTGGTTGCATTTCAGTGTGTGCGTGGAGGACAAGTTGGCCTTCAGATTTTGGTGTTCAGAGGTTGCTGCTCAAACGGACAAGCAGTCACTGATGTCAGTAGTGTAAGTCTGAGCTTGAGGAGTGTAATTCCCTAGGGAGTAGGGTAGTTTGAGGTCAGGCTATATATTCCTCCTCTCCCATCTCTTGCCTTGTCTCCTAGTTCTTTCCCCTATGCCAGCTTTCTTTTTCTCCCTCCTCCTCTGGTTTCCTCTTACTCTTTCAAATAATTTATTTTTAAAGTGAAACTCAACTATGCAACTGGTTTTATATTTATAAATTGTATTGGGCTGACCCTCTCCTTACCTCTGAGCTGGTATTTTTAAAAGCCCCATTGTTTCCCGCTGTTTCAGGAGGTTAAAAGTCCAACCTCATTACAAATGCAATGCATATGTTGTTGTTTAGTATTATATCAGTGTATTACCTAAAACTGCACAGCCAATCAAAACTCTGATGGACAGCGTCTCACATCATTGTATGGGTGAGATGGAGACACTGGTGTTTTTTAAAGACATTAAATCCTGGTCCCTGCTTTGTAATGTCTGAGGATCTTCCTTTTGGTATCATAAAGCATTTTCACTCTCTGCTTGGGCAATACAAAGAAATATTCAGGCTTCAAATCCCATAATCAGCTTTGATCATGCTGCTTTTGGGAAAGTAAGGACAGATGACTTTGTCTTGGTGGAATGTTCCTCCCTGCGAATGCTTTTGAAGTTCTTTTTCCTATTATTTCCCTCTTGATTTAAACCAACCTACTAGTTTTTTGTTGCTGTTGTCTTACTCTTAAGCTATGCACCAAGCTGCTCTTTTTCTTAGTTCTTTTGCCCATTTTGCCCACAGAGAATTTTCGTGACACCAAGTTCTGTATCTACTAAAGTGAATAGAAATCTGCCAAATATTCCAATCAAATTAATTTACATTTTGACCTGTACCACCTTCTAATATGTCAATAGGAGTTCTTCATACTGAATTCTTCCTCATCAAAACACTTATGCTTGTGTTTAGAATGGTTCTGATTCTGTCATACTTCCGTAACAGTAGTATCTAGGCGAGCATATTCTAAATATACTGTAATTGGTCCCCGAAAAGAAAGTAAAATAGTTGATCAATCCTTGATTGTGTGGAGAAAGTTGCYGCTTAGTATAAGCCAAAAAAAAAGAATGTCATGCCCTGACTSCATCGTTGTTGATACTTGACTACAGGAGATACAAGCCTGAAGACTATGTGATATTACTTTGGTTGAATCCTATCTCAAAAGGTAAGGATTGAAGGTGAGGATCTGACATACACCTGGCCTCAATTTCGTATGTGGTAATAACAGTAGTAACATCTTTGTGTTACTACTTCATCCACGAAAGCAGCCTAAGCTCAGCAGTGGTCGTCTCCCTCTTGTTTTTCCATATAACAGAAGAAGTGTTTGCAGAACAGCGTCCACTTTTCGCAGAAACAGATGCTCAGGCTATTTGTTTTTTCTTCTTTTTTGCTCTAAGCTAGATGAATATAATGTTCTCTTGAGTTGTAAAAGACTGTTTTTGTATCTCACAGTCACAATTCAGTATCAGCAAATATTTTAGATATGACTTAAGAGAGGTACCCCACTGACAGAAGAAGGCTGGCTGAGCTTGTAGTATCACATCGTAAATTCCCTCTTCTGCTATGAAGATGTAATAAAATATGTGGCACGGCAGATTTACAACAGCAATGCTGCTGCTGTGTTGAGGCAACTATTTTATCTCTTTGTTTTCAAATACAGTTTTTACTGTACTACACACAATGAGTACTTCCTCCAAGAACCAAACTCTACAAGCTTCAGGTTAATTTAAATATGATCTCATAGCAACCCTTCATCAACTTGTTACACCATTATCTCTCTGCTGCTAATAAATTTTAGGAGCTAAAATTTATATGCAAATGTTTTATTTCAGCTATCATTATACTTAGCTTATCGTGAGCCTGGTAGTGCCCCCACCCAGTTACATCATCCTTGGAAAAATTTAGTTCAATATGTCTTTTATAGTCTTACTGCAATGTTATATTTGCAAGCCTGACCACACACATGTAATGGGCTTYCCAGCTAGCTACAGCCTGATCCTGTTGGGTGATGAAGGTTGGCCAGATCTTGATTGTCTGGAGCAATCAAGAACTGGAACTTTATCAGCTCAGGTTGACTCTGTATAGGATGGTAGTAGCAGAGGACAGGGATAGAGAGGACCTGTGCTTCTTTAGGCATACTTGCATCAGCAAATACTTACTTGTGAGTAAAGTGGCTTTGTCCCCAGGTAAATCAAGTCATGTCTCATCTGTTCTGTCTCTGGATAGTTGTCTCTGGCCATGTGTTTGCAGAGTGCCTAGTCCAGGTGTATCAATGTTTTCCTTCTCTCTTCCTTTTTTCTCTTTGGGTTCTGACTTGGAAAAGAAAGTCGAAATGACAACCTTTAGTATCAAGGGCTCTTTCCTCTCCCATTGTTGGATTGTCATAGAGGTGTCAGAGCTGGTATGTTGGTGCTGCTCATCCCAATTCAGCACAGCGTTGTCCTGTGACCATTCATCCTGCAAACTGAAGTCAGTCTTTACTGGAGGGGTGAGAAGGAAAGAAGAAGGGACAAAGAGAGATCCTCATGATTTTACATGTGTAATATTGAACAAATAAAACTATATGGCATCTGGGCTGCTCACTTGCGCCTGCATGATTGTGAGGTCTTAGAGGAAAGGTGGGGCACAGGAGCTGTCGTCATCTTTACGTACACTACCTTGGTGCTTGAGAGCCCTTGCTGCGGATCTGTAGGTCATTGTGCTAGATACTTTTTGGTTTGTTCCGTGTTTGTATTGTGATTAGAACAATGCGACTCTGAAGTTTGATGGGAAATTCTACATGCAACTTTAGAAAGTAATAATTATTAATAACACAAGTAGGTAGGTGGGAATTTCAAGACACTGAATCTGGGAGCAGGAAGGTTCCGTTATGATGATCTTGGTGTTTACATACTTTTGGAGTGTGAATAAATTTCATCCAGGTCTTTTTTTTTTTCAGCAGACAGAAAAGATCTGTGAGGTTTTTTTGTAGCATGCTTATTGGATATATGAAAGTTAACTTTTTGTACATTTTTCTGACACTTTCATTGTTAACATAATAAAAAAATCCCTTTAAGGAGTCTCTCCTATTTCCCTAATTACTAAGGAGAAATCCCATAATTCTTATGATTTACTTTAATTTGTATTTATCTCAGTGTAATGGTAATGATAAAATTTAGGAGGCTAATCCCTCTGTTTAGGAGGCTTTCCAAAGACACAGTGGAATCAGCTGATCTCCTGGGTCTTGTTTTTAACTACTCACCAGATATTTTTGGTTCATTGTCCAAATCTTACTTATAAAATTGTCTAACTGCTTCCTCTCCATGTTTGCAGCTCTGTGATACAGCTGTACTGTCAACACCTAAATAACTCCCAAAGGCTAGAAGACTGGTAAAGCCAAGCAAATCTTGCTACTTTTCCACTCCACTCCACCATTGAGCAGGCTGAAAAAAACTTGTTGAAGGACAGAAATGGAGTCTGTAGGTACTAACCAAAGAGGCTGTGATCGCTGCAGTTCTTAAATACAGAATACCACATGCAGTCGGGGGAAAAGAAAGGGAGAGGACTGGAAGAGTGAGTGAAAATTAACTATGTAAACTAGCATTTTCAGAAGTACCTATCAGATTAGAAGTATGTGTTGCACCAACAGACTTGTGATCCTTAATCAGTTATGTATGTTTGGAAATCTCACCACAGGGGTGAGGGGGATCATCATGGAATGATGGAAGAAGAATGCAAARTCTGACATCGAAAGCGCTTGTTGTTTGCTAAGGAGAGCTTTTTACCCAGGAACACAGACAAGGCCTTGAGTCATGAAAAGCACATCTCTTACAGATTTGCATCTAAATAGCTGTGAAAGCTTGAGTTCAATTATTTTCAAAATGAGTTTTTCTCATTTTCATGTAAAATAAAATTGGTATTTTCATTTCTTTAGAGGTTGCAGCGCATTGCTGTGTCGCTTAACCCATCGGCTGCACAACTGTCAGGACTGGGGCACTTCAACCACACAGGGGCTGAAATACCATTCATTTGACAAATATTTACTCAACAGATCAAAGGTCACATAAACAAAAGGCACGGGTAACCAGGAGCCCAGGGCCAGGAGTAAGTATACGGAGATATTGTAACTACCATGGCTTCTAAATCTTAGGTATTTTCTTCCTAATTCTTAACAAACTGGTGGAAAGTAGTAGCTACAGTGATGTATCTGCAGCCTAGCAAAGGCCTGGCTCTATGTAGGAAGCATTTAGAGCAAGCCATGCAAGAATGTCTATGAAATCAAAGAAAGAGTCAAAATAGCTTCCACTATTACTCCAGGTTATCGGGGAGGCTAAACCAACCAATGATTTAGAATTAACACATGCGTCGACTCATATGGACAATTCCAGTCAAGCCAGCTTGAATTAGGAACTGTTTTTCCTACAGCCATGAGGAAAATTAAGTATTGTATCTGAAGTCATCTGACATTTTTTCCCAAACAGCAGAATTTCCTTTCTTCTTCTGGAGAACTTTGCATTTGCAAGGGAGCGTGTTTACGGTAGGCTCCCACATCAGCAGTGGTGACATCAGTGATTCCTCTTGCAATTTCCCACCAGTGCCCCAGGGACAGGGCTGGCCTTCCTTTGGTAGCACGCACTGAGGTCTGGGGGTAGCAAGGGCTCTAAGACACTGCAGCGCTAGTACTCTTACTAGGCGTTAAAGCCACYGAAAGTTGCAGGAGCTACCGCAATGCTTAGCCTATACCAGAGTCTGATTGCCTTTTATTTCACGGAGTTTGTTGATGATTAACATGTTGTTGCTCAGCAGCAGCAGAAAGCAAAGGCTGTATTGCAGTAGTGTTTGTTACAGAAGGACTGTTGATGGTCGGTTCCAAATTAAGCAGGAAGGACTGTATTTTTAAGCATGCAACCTGCAATTTATTTGTGTGGCTTGTATCCCGATGTAGGTAATGTGAAGGGCAGATAGGTGTGGATCGCTGGGGAGGGTATGGATTAGCCCATGTCCGCATTTGCTGCAGCTCCCGCTTTCTCTTCAGGGTCCGGGAACAAGCTAGGGCTGCCTGAGCCAGAGCACTGGGCTCCCAGTCTCTGCAGTCTCCTGGGAAGCTCTAATCCCCTCCCTCCTCTCCCTTTAGGCAGGAGATGGAACGAACCCATGTTACCCAAGAGGATGTGCATATATTTGCCCTGCCAGAGGCGCCGCGTATTCCTTCTACTCCTGTATAACCCTCAGTGCTGATGAGCCCGCGACTGGTGATTTGGGCATGTGAGTTATCTGAGGATTTGTATCTAAGGGGGCAAGCGGTCTGGCCAAGTGGGTTTTACAAGTGAAAATAATCATTGCAGTGAGTCACACTAAATATCCACTTTTATTCTTTTTTTTCATTTCTGCACATTCTGGACATGTCTCTCTGAGGATATAAAGGGAAATGCTTTAATACACACTTCACATGACTTCAGGAAATTTAAAAGCATTGTGAAAAGAGATCAAGTGATTTTAGGATTTAAGGGACAACTTGTTGAGGTTGTTTGACTACTAGTGATTCAACAAGCTGTTAAGTGTTTAAGGACAATTTACCAGTTAGCTTGTTGCTAGTCTTTTGGGTGTCTGATGAACATCAGCAGCTGAGCTAATTGATAACTGATTATCTGATCTGGCTGCCAGTTGCTTATTTGAGCAGGCAGTTACTTGTCTGCTAGATGTTCAAATGACCACCTGAAGTAATCAACCTTATGATCAATCAAATGGGACTTGGATGTATGTTGAAATGAATCAGCTAATGTACTTTAATAGCGTATTTTCAAACCTAATACATAGAAAATAGTTCAGGTTCCCCAAACAAGGACTAGGAGTTCAACCAATTTACAGCTAGTATATGACTTTCCCAAGGAGACACCTCTCACTGTAGGGTCTTTAAAGGTTTGTTGCCAAGAGGGTTGGGACTAATCAGACTGATGTTGCCTGGGTGGAAAGCATGTGTGTTTATGTATCCCCACACACCACGTGTTTCTCTTCCACGCAGCCAGGAAGTAGTTTCATTCTCCTTCCATGTATATTCATCAGGTGTTATCTGACCCTGGGTCCTACTTAAGGAAATGTCTTACTGAAGTTGATGGAAGGTTTGCCCAAGTAATAGCATCATTAACAGCACCCATGATAAAAGTGCAGTGTCACCCACAGTGGTTATATGGAGCATTACACGATAGCTGGGATGTCCGTAAAATCTGTACAAAATTAACTACAGCTGCACAATATGTGATTAAATCTGATTTTCTCATGCTGTAACAGAGTTCGCCCTCTTTAATACTCATTTAAGAATTCTTTCTCTTTTATAGGACTGTAATATGCATAAGCCCATTCTTTTTCTCCCTTCCTGTTACGCTACAGCAATGTCCTATTTAATGCCCTACTTTTGTTTTTATTACTTGTTGCAGTCATTCTCCTCTCCTCAGCGTCTGTCCTGGGAAGCTTAGCCAAGCAACAGGGAACTTCTTGGTGGGAAAAGTGATGGAAAAGGAACAGAACCACTCCAAATGTGTTATACTAGTCCCACAACTGGAATAGTTTTCCCAGTAAAAGATTGGCACAGGGCAGATTCCCCTCGTTCTCTTTCTGTCTTCACATCCCTGATCCCACCTATGTGGAATCTATGTGGGACAAGATAATGTCACTTCTGCAGTCTTCTTAGGCCCTCTGTGGGATAAGAGGAAACTCCTGCCAAGCCTCTGGGGAGCTGTTCTGCCACCTACAAAATAGCTGGGAATCTGAGGGACGAGGCTTTCTAGCAAGCATGCTTGGATCTGGTAACCATTTCTGGGGTTATTCCTGAAGCAGGGGAGAAATTCCTAGATCTCCATTTGGTGGAAAACTGGTGTAGTTCTGCTCAAATCAACCAGGCTGTGCTGGCTGACAGCTGAGAATCTATCTCCTACACATGAGCAATGTCCCAGGCCTCCTGTAAACAGGAGCTGTAAATAAAATACTAGTTTTCAAATCAATCAAATGCAACGTATCAACACTGCCAGAACATAACACTCAAAGCTCATGAATTTGTCTTCACAAGCACAAAACCAGCACAGTTTGGGTTCTCTTCCCCATCAGTTAATAGTCTTTGAGGTCCCAAGGAGTGTTTGTGCCTCATCAGTGAAACAGGAGCCAGAGAATTTCACTGTGTCATTCCTGGATATAGTTCAAAAGCTTACGTGTCGGACTCTCTACCTGTTTGAAGAGGAAGAGTTATCTCATCTTGGCTTACAGACTTCAAATGAGAAAGAACTTACCATATCCCAAAACAAATTGTTCAGTGGCTAACTCTCTTCGCTGCTAAAAATACACCTTTTGCTTTTTAGCCTTTGGGATTAATCTTTTAAAAATGTCTTCATAACTGTGAGGATTTGAGACCTTTTTTAATTTTTAGTGAGCCTGGAATTCTTATATAATAACAAGCTGCTGGGAAATGGGGCTTTGGACAAAATATTTAATAATACAAGACCAATGATAAAATGGATAGAGCTGGGAAGACCAATCCTGCCAAATTACCTAGTCCTCCCAATAGGAATAGGTAATAACTGAGCTTTATTGTTTTTACTAGCAGATAACTGAAGATTATCTCTTACAATTGTCTGGAAAATGAATGCAGCCTGATCAAAGAGACTCCTATGTGGTGAAATGAAGCAGTTTTAAAATCTATTTATCCGTTACAATATTGTGCTAAGCTTCTCTTGGTCCCTAATGGGCAGAAGACGACTGTGCCATCCACCTCTAATTGGAGAAGCTCATTGCATCTACTGGATCTGTTTGTAGTGAGCCGCTTGCAGGAGACAAAACCTTGGCATGGGAAGTTGCCTGTCTCCTAGGGCGGCTGGAAGGGGAGCAGAATTCCACGTCTGCCTGGGTCCACCCACGCAAACAGGAAGGGGGCCGTGCCAGATGATAAGTCCAAGTCGCCATCCAGGGGACCGAGATGCCAGAGAGGATTGTTTTCATTTCCATGGGATTTCTAATTAAGGGACATGCTTTAACTATGTTTTCAATGGCTGAACATCCAAATGACAGTTTGACATGAGCAATTTGTCTGGCAGGCTAGATAAATTCATACCAAAGCTAAAGGATTTTCCGTTTAAAATGGGTGCATATCCTTAACTGTGAATCGGATCAAACATTCCTGTAACTAAAGAATCCTCTTTATGTAACAACTTTCTTTAACCTTCATTCTTTGCAGTTTTAATGATCAAAGTTCTCTTTTTCTCCTGATTTGTCCCCAGTCATTGACTCTGCCTAGTGCTTGTTTTTTTTCTGAACTCTCATTCTTGTTCCAGTTTGATGAATGAAGGGAAATGTGTATTCCCATTTCTGCTGCCCCACCCAGCCTTAATGAGCAGTAGCATTGTCTGACTGACTCCTGGGGGAATTTGCTACCTGCAGAGCTGTTGGGCTGGGCTGTTGCAGCTGGGTTTCTTTCGAAGCATTATTTTCTAGAGATGTTATCCACCGTCTTGTGAACAGGTAAAGTGAGGAAAAGGGGCTGGTGTGTTTCTGTCTGGGGAAATTAGGCAGAATCTGATTAGGCTATTAGCTGCCATGTAATTATGGAGTATTGAAAATCCATCCAGTCATGAAAAGTGCTGCTTTGCTTGAAGGATACACTGCCTTTTATTGCATTCACAGAAATAAATTAAAGACATGGTATACATGGCCAGCGGAGGTGATGTGGGCAAAAATTAAGTGGGTTTGTATGAATCCTAGTATGAAGCTCTCTTCGTAACTTTGCCAGGTTCAGCTAGAAAGACTTTGACTGACATTTATTTTAGGTTAATGAGAAGTGTGAGCTTTGAAGGCTATGTGATTGCATATTCTCCCTTCCCCCTATTGTCATATGACACTACCCAAAATATGTCTGAGTGGATAATACAGTTATTTTTGGTACTGTCCCAGAAACTTATCAGGTGAAGTGCAATTAATGAATCAAGTGCCTTAAAAATATCTGCCCAGAAGCAGCGGGTACTCTTTTGGTGACTGAGCACAAGAATTTCATTCAGAACACTGGCATGCAAAAAGCTTTTCTTACATCATTTCTTCATGGTGCTGCTGCTTCCAGGGACATTGTATTTTTGCTGTGCCAATGCAAATCTGCCTGCACCTAGGCAAATCACAAGACTTTGAAAAATCTCAGTTTATATGCGATCAGTGGAAATTTAGCTGAAATCCTCAAGGGGTTGGCCTGTCCCAAGTGTTACTGCTGCACAGGCTGTTGCCAGAGCCTCCCTCCCACCATCGGGCCTGAAGGGATCTGAGAGCRGGACTGTGGAGACGGTTGCTCTGGGAGGGAGATGGAGGCTGGCTTTAGAGCTTATTCCCTCTGTGCCCTTCTTTCCTGCCTCACCAAAAGTCAGAAAATGTAGAGGAGGAATCTCTGACTTGTTCGGAGGAGACCAGAGATAGCAGAAAGGATGGGGGAAGGAGAAGATGGGAGCAAGGAGTCTTCCAAGGTTATGCCTGAAGCAGTGGGGTGAAGAAACTGTGAGCAGGACTTGCAGAGAGATGGAGACTAAAAAGCCATGGGAAACTGAGTCTGGGTAAGGGTAACAAGATGGACCCAGTTGGCTGAGAAAGGACACAAGGAGGTGGAGACAGGAAACTGGGTGGGGGTAATAAAACCAGGAATGCATTGGACTGAAAGAGTTGTCCATGGCAGAGAAGGGAAGTAAAGGAGGCTGAATGTAGAGGGGGAAGCAGGGAGAGAGAACCAATGTTTATGGGAGAGATATATAAATAGGACAAAGAGTGGGGACTAGCTGGCCAGGCAAAATGGAGACAAAGTGTTATGAGAAGTGAGACTGGGTGTGAATTTGGGACCGCAAAGAGATGACCCTGGGAGGATACCAGTGCTGGCACGAAATCTAGAGGTGGATCTCAAACAAGATCAATTTGAAAAGGATGTGTTGAACCAGTCAGGCTTTGGTACAACACTGTCCATTTGTCTCCAAGCTGGAATGAGACCTGGAGCCAGGGGCACACCATCCCATCACTGTCAGCAAATATATCAGAATTCCTCCAACCTCTGAAAGTGAAATATGTCTTTSCCAAGCCTCTACTGCTGTTCTACACAGAGGATGACAAGCAGCTGTGAGAGTCAGTGCTCTGTTTGCTCAAAGGGATGAGGTATGCACCTGACAGAAGACTTCTCTGCTCATGAACCCTGTGTTATCAATTTGATGGATATTTTGTTTTTTCAGTGCACTTATTCGGAAATCTAGAAAGTGCCACATGAAGCCAGCTATGCTGGAAGAACTTCACAACATATGGAGAGTAAGGAGAACAAAATAATGAATAGATGCTCAGGAATCAAGTACCATCCATAGAGGAGAATACCTAAAGCTGATGGAGAAAAAAATGGGTTGAGCACAGAGAGAAGACCTGTACATCATTGCCTGTAGTCCACAGATATGAGGCACAGGCAGTCTTGATCTGCATATTTTCTAAGTCTGAGATGATTGACTTTGCAACTGTAGTAACATTCCCCGAATGTAGTCTTGGTCAGTAATACAGAGCAGCAGGTTAAGGAGGCAGAGAAGGTTTACACTGTTCAGAAGGGAAGAACTTCAGCAGATAGGTAATTAGAGATAACAAAAGTGGAGAGCCCAGGGCTGATCCATCGTGGCTGAAATACCCATGTTTATTAGTAAAGCCCAAAGGGAAGGACTATCTCTGTGTTCTTATTTTCTATAATAGGAATGTTTGACAGTCCCAAAAGAGGTCATGGCTCCAGTGCTGGACACTGGACCCTTTTCCAGGAAGATGGTGTTTGCATTAAGAAGCCTACAGTTCAAATCGAGAAGGCAGACACAGAGTGGGAGAGGAGCAAGAGCGCTGAGAGGTAAAGCAGGTGGCAATGGTTAGCAGCAAAGCTCGTTGCTGAACTTCTGAATCCCAGTGCAGTGATGTATCTGTTAAATCGTACTGCTGTTTGGGCTCATAATGAAGCCAAAAGGAGGTCTGAGTAAATGCTCAAGACTAAAAGCACTGCGGGATTTCTGCCCTAGAAACCAGAATCCAAAATGGGTTGATTTTATTTCTTAAAGAAAAAAGCAAATGGATCCGAGCCTATCCTGAATGGCCCTGCTGCCACCAAAGTGCACACTGAGCGCTCTGTAAGGAAAGGCGAAACCTCATTAGCATGAGCAGGACTACAGGCCTGGACCCTGCTGGGAGATGCGGGCGTACTGAAAGCTGTTTATATTGGCTAAGAAATACACAGGTTAATAGCAATGTTAGCATTTACACAGGACCCAGCAATGTCCTCAATGCTTTATACAACAAATAGAAAAGTTGTTAATTACTTGTCCTGAAGATTTATATAATGCAGTGTTAGGAAAGTTGGGACAGCAAGAACAGCAGCTTTGATTYGAGAGCGTATGAGGGCAGTTACAGCAGGGAACACACCAGCTTTGTGTTGTTCCCACCCACACCAGCCCCTTGCTCCTAGGGCACTGATTTTACCCAATGTCTGTGCAGTCCCATTCCATACGAGATTTAGCAGGAATTTTTATGAGTCTTTTTGCATACAAATCTCAAGTCTTCTTCCCTCCCATCAAAAAAAATCTGAAAGTGCCAAATATGTTATGAGATTTGTTCTTAGGATTTCGATGGTCATTTTAAAAATGAAAGTTTTCAAATTAATTTAAGTGCTGCTTACTTGCCTTTCACTACAGCAGTGTTTGTCTAAGAGCAATAAAGCCATCAGAAGTGAATCTAGTTAGTTATGTCACAACTGAAAAAGAATATGACAGCATATGTTTTAGTTGGGTTTATTTAGAACATCCTGCTGCTAAAATCAGCCTACAGAATGGTCACATTTCATAAAAGTAACATTTGGACTATTTGTGCTCAATTAAACGTTTATTTAAAATTTCCTCTTGGTTTACTGATGTAAATGTATTGTTCATTTTTCACATACCAAGCACTGTTGTTTAGTCTCAGGGGAATTATTGTTACAAATTTAACAACTGTGACATATTAAAAAGCACATTTAAGGAAGAAATTAAGGGTTGAGAGGATGTGACCAAATGTTTCCATGGTGTTTTGCCAAAATGTCACTTAAATGCCAATGTGATTTTAATAAGAGTTGCTCTTTCAGAACTCATCTTGCCCACCAAAAAATAAAATAAATCTTGTCTGCATCAGTAGCAGGCATACTTTCATTGCACTTGCCAGAAAATCATTTCCTAAGTTTTATTTTCATTTTGGAAACTACTTTTAACTACTGGGTGATTAACATGTTMGTTCTCTGTATTATGCAGTTGATTAGCAAGGAGGAAGTCGATAGCTCAGCGTGTGGAAGCAAAAATGTTCAAATTGGATGCCTCGTGTAGGCACCTGCATCCCTAATTAACAAGTAGCCGATAATGTCAGGAACTGATTTTCAGGAAGTTCTTTGTTCTTTGAAAGTCAGGCCCCAAACTGGGCTATGAAAAATAGAAACCTGGGACATTGGTGATTGCTTCTGAGAAACTCAAGCCTAACGTCAAAGCAAGTTGTGAATGGTGTATGTGCAAGTCTGGGAAACTGCGGCTGTGATTATTTTTCTGTAATTGTGATTGCCTTTCTAAAGTTTTCAGAATGAGATTGTTCTAATAAGTAGTTTCTCATGTGTGATCTATAAGCAGAGAGCTTTCTGGGAAAGTGGCTGTAGAAGGCATTCCTGGGAGATACGTCACTAAAAATCAGAATATTTTTAACTTAGTGTAAGTTTTTCTACAATTATTTTTTTCTCCTGTATGGAAGATGCCACTTGGAAAATGTCGCGCTCTAAAAACTCCATATGTAACTTTCTCCTCACTGAGAATTAATGTTTTACAAAGGTTGGATGAACTGAGTTGCTATCTGAGCACTGTCTTCTGAGCACCTTCCTCCAGCTGCCCACTAGGGGTGTCACAACTGCTCTGGTGCTCAGTTCAGCAGTGGAAGGAGCATTGTAGGCTCTCTTCTGTTTGGGATGGTTTGAACCTTGATGACGTAGCTCAGGCTGGGACTGAAGGCCCCAAGATGAGCTAAAATGTGCTCCTGGAACCATGAGCAGAGGTGGGGGGAGGCCCTAGGCGAGGCTGGTCAGGGCCATTAAGGCCCACTAGTGCCCTCAGAGCTCCGACACAGAGAAGCTGTGGTGATGCTGGTGTTAGGTGCTCTAGTGGGCAATTTGAGAAGCAGAGCTATGGTTCCTCTGGTTTGCGAGCCTCACGCAGGGTCATTCACTTTGAGATGATTAAGACGGCTCATGGTGGTCGGACTGAGGTGCAGAAGAGTAACACCCCCTTTCCTCAGAGGATGGGGCAATTGTTCAGACACAGAGAAATGTAAAATGYGCGCTCTTTAGGAAGCGAGGGAGTTATACGAGTGGTTGTCCCCGGGGACCGCATTCCACCACGATGGCCTGACTGGCAATCTCTAGCAGAGTAGATCAGTTAAGGATCTGTTCCTCTTAGCAGCTTTGCAAAACTGCAGTCTTTCTTYGTGCTTCTGCCTCAGCGCAGGTGAGCGACTTAACGCAGCCAAGTCTCACACTTTCTGAGCAGTGCCGAGTTATGCGAACATGCCCTGCGTAAACAGCAGCCCCGGGAGAGAAGGGGCTCTGGGAGAAACAGACCTCCGTGTTGTTTGCTTCTCCTGCAAGCAAGCCTGGGTGAACTCACTGCTACAGCAGTGCATGCTAGATTTTGTTTATTTAGCTCTCCTGTGAGGCCGTGATAATATATGTCCGGGAAAATATCATTTCTTTCCTCTTTGTCTTGAAACCATTAGTTATTTTCAGTTGTATTAAAAAAAGAAGTGTAGGAAAAAACACATCTGACAATTACAATTGCCAGAGCCTCTAGGCTTTCCTGAGCTTTCTCCTGCGAAGAGCTTGGTCCTGCCACTTGCTGGGATGTGTTTGTCAGATGCTGAATAAATGTGGCAGCCCGTGATCAGTGGTGGGTGCATGTGGGGAAGGGCTGCAGAGGACTTGTTCGCTTGCAGAGGGGACGGTGAGGCAGCAGCTCCTTGGGACAGTTCAATGGCACACTTGTGATTCGGATGCACTTAGCGAGCGATACGTCATTACGGAGACATTAGGGCCCGTGGCTTGGCAACAGCTGTGACATTAAAATGTATAAGATGTTACCAAAGGAAGCACTTGGCAAAACTTTTTCAGCTTCCCCAGACATAAACAACCCATTTTCTCTACAATGGTGAGTTATGACGGGGGGGTGAGTCACTAATATATTTAGAAGGATGTCCTCTCTTTGCGTGGAGGAGACCACAACTGGCTAAATTAAGCCATGGCAGGGCAACCCTCGTGGCTGAGGGGCACAGTGGGGAATTCCCAGATGGCTTCCTGAAAGCTGTTTTACACACTGCTGCTGCGCGGCACAGGAGCTCTGCACCAGGAGTGCTTGTGCCTGGGCAGGACAGATCCTCCAGTGCTATAAACTGGGGTGGCCCTTTGCTATCTGTGCAGATAGGCTGGTTCATACCAGCTAAAGGGTCTTCTCTAGGAGCAGACCTTGGTTTCAGTTGCTAGTGAGACGTTGCCTTGGTCATGTGAATTTTGGATAGTTTAAGGGAAGTAGCTGCCATTGAATTAAAAGGGGACTTTGAGCATCTTGTGGTTATCTGGGGTTAAAATTTTAGTTTTCATATCTGATGAGCCATTTCTGAAACTTTGATTTCTGGTTTTGCACAATCCTAATGCCCAGGAGCTTTTATATCTCTCCCAGCTCTAAAATAAATTTCTTACATTACACCTTATTTTCAAAGAGAAAGTTTAGTAAAGCCATAGTATGATGATCAGTTCAGAAAAATCCATAGAAACGATCTGTGGCTTGAAGAAGTATATCTTCATTCCTGGATGTAGTAGTAATAGTTAAGCTTGTGCAGCTGATTTTACAAAATCAATGTTTATTTCAGTGAAATTAATCCCAGATCACATTTAGTTTCTTCTTTTCCTATTTTTCCTTGTTTCTTCGTTTGACTCTTGATGAGGTGAGAGTTGCGGTGATGGCATGTGGGAACTCTTGTTTGCAATAACATGGTTCTAACAAAACGCAGCCTTATGAGAAGCACCATACGGCTCCATGTGGCCGTATGCACTGACACACCAATACCGTGATGTCGAAACTCAAGTGGGAAAGACTTCACATCTGCCTGGTAATGTAACAAAGCAATATTAACATTTTCATAAAATGTTCTGAAAGCAGTTTGGTTTGGCTCGCCATTCAGATGCTGAAGCCAAGGAGACTGTCCTGAGAGTGGTGTAAGCAGAGAAGCAATGCATAGTAGTAAATGAGGTCGCAGGATCTGAAGTGCCGTTTTAAAAAGGCAATTAAAGTGGCAGAGCTATGTGAAAGTCCTTGTTTTTCTGCCCGTGTCTACGTACTTGAAAACATCTAAGAAAACACTGCACACAACACTGTACAGTCTAGGGACACTCTTAGATTCCTCCTGATGCTCCCTAAGAGGTTCAGGGGAAATTCAAGCTTTATTTGACATTTTTTCTGAATTATTCGAAGTTTATAAATGTGTGCCAGTCAAGTATTGCGAGACAGTAACCGTAAGCATTGAAGAAGGAAGTGAAGAGCGAACTTGATTGCAGAGTGCCCATCACAAAAGGATATCAACAGGGATTTTTCATCTAGGAGCTGAAGAAATAACATGAAACAGTAGGCAGGAACCTGAAGATAGACATTTCTGAACAGGAAAATGTAAGCAAATACCAACACAGGATAGTTAAACATTGATGCATTATACTAAGGGATGCCTTGAACACGTAGTCAGTGAAAACCTTTATAGCCTTTTAGGGAGGATACTCTAACTCAGCCACGGTTTAGTGGTGTAAGTGAAGGAATTAGAGGTTGAAATCATTGGGACAGCGGTTGGATCAGAGGGGTTATAACAATCCCTACTACCGTTGATATCTTTTATTTCAGCTGGGCTGGCCAGACTGAGCTTGTTGAGGTCCCTGATAATTCTCCGTCTGTGTATGCCTGGACAGATTTTTATTTGCATGCTTGTTTGGGAAGTGGTTGGTCTTTATATGTGTACTTGTATTTACATGTGAACAAGAATATTTGTTCCTCAACAGCCTTTGTTCTCCTATTTTTAAAAGTCTTACTCATCCCCTCAAAGATTAGGATCAGCTCCATCTGATTTAGGTGACAGTTCTCACCCCATGAGCAGCAAGAAACTGAAACGAACTGTTTCTGGAATGAGCCGTTGTTGATCCAGGCTGTCCAGCAAGTACTTGAATAACAAATATCTCTTACCGAACCAGTGTTGGTTCATGAAGAAAGAAAAAGAATGAAGTTCACTGGATTGCTTGTTTGCAAAACACAATTCAGCCCTTTCTTTGCCAAAGTCTAGCTGTCAGGAACTAGATCCTTAACTGCTATAAACCAACTCATCTCATTGACTTCAGTGGGGAGGTGACAATTTACATTAAGTGATCATTCAGCCCCCAAAGTGCAGCAAGACATCAGTGTGAAAAAAAACAAACGAGGGGGAATAGTAGCAAAACATTTCAGAATGGCCAGAGAGGTTTCTGTGATAAATTGTAGATATGGCCTGTTTTTGGCAAAGATCAGATTTTATCTTTCTTATCTCTTGTCTCCTATTTTGCTTAGTGCTAGCAAAGACCAAATGTGAAGCAAAACCTCTAAGGAGGGATAATATTGGCACAAATGACGCACCTGGGGGGAAATGGACAATTTAAGAGTAAAGGCTCTTCCTCTTGACAATTTTTCCCCTACTTTATATCAATTGGTATTCAAAAAGGAATATCACCACCAGCTACAAATGTTGCCGTGCTCATGTTGCTGGATCATCACAGTTACAGCAACATTATCTGATCAAATACCTTAGATTTTCCACAGAAGTTGCATTTATTGGCTTAGCAATGCTGGAATGTAAAAATCCCCGCAAATTCAAATGTTTGAAGTTGAATCATTTGCTTGATCTTGTCTTCTCCGGTTTGGTCATAAGACAGATGTGTAAGGAGGCTTTGTGCCCAAAGTGGGAACACTGCAAAAAAAGTAAATTCTTCAGACCAAGTAGATAGTGTAGTATTCTGCTTCAATATAGTGTTGCTGTTGTTTTTCTAATTTGTCATATTGGTCTTCAGATAAACATTATGGGGAAATCATACCTCCTTGACCTCAAAGCAAATTTGAAATGAACCAAGCTCAGAGGTTAGCTGATGTTAATACTAATGGGTATAGAGTTAGTGCTAAATCAAGCAAATCTGTAAGGAAGATTCAACCATCCAGATGAAACAAGTCTGAAGGGCAAAGCAACTAAAATGTCATTGTGTTCACTAAAAATGGGTGGTGGTGCTTTCTGGGTGTGTGGAGGTGTACGTGTCTGAAAAGTGAACAAGTGACCTCTGGATTCAATGGGGCTGCAGATTAATCTTAATGGGGAAGTTTCTCTCCTGTCAGGGGCAAAGAACATCCTTCAGCACTAAGCAACTTTCTGTGAACTTTTTTTAAGCTAATTTGCTATGATTTAGCTTGTCATATTCATGACACTTGGAAATAGGAATTAAATAAGGCACATAGTTAAGTGGGATTAGTGTTATTTATTGCCAGTGTTGTAGTAATGTTTAGAGGCCCTTCTCAAGTTGCATTTTGCTATAGCTTATACAAATACGTAAGAAGAGACGGTTCTCCTCCAAAATGTTTTCATTTTAAGAACACTGTTATCATAACAGAAATCCCCCAAAAGGTAAAGCAAGATCTCTTTTTCTAATGTACAGATACTAGCAGCTACTTGGGATATGCCAATGACTTAATCTAATGTTCACTTGCCACTCATGTTTCATGGATAAAAAAAATGCTGGTATGAGATTTCTAAATTACTTCGACAGGAAGTAATGCCGACAGAACTGTTTTGAAAGAATTAAACAATCTGTAAAATCGTGTAAATGCCAGGGCATTCATTGCATGCTTTAATTTATGAGTTAATGGGTTGGTGAATCTCGTAGCAGTTATCTTGTTCTAACCGTAGGAGGCATTTCTAACAAACCTTTGTGGAAGATAGCAAAAATCTGGAAGTAGTCCATGGAGTTTTAAATGTCCTAAAATGTGAACATCAGTGAATAGCTTCTCTAGTATCCTTTTAAATTTCAGGAGTCCTTCATCATCTGTAACTGGGAACAGGTTGATCCACTTGAGCAAAGCCATAGCAGCTGAAGATTTGGCCCATGGGATGTGTCCAAAATACTCTAAATACTTACAAAAGAGGGATTCTTGGTCTCCATTAGCATTTCAACACACACTCACTACGGGTGAAGAATTAAAACCCTTTCGAAAGTGGTTTGGTTAGACAGTTAGAGAATAAGCATAAACCTGATGCATCCAGCTGTACAAATAAAATGTGACTTTAAAGCTTCATGTCCTGCACGCACCGAGTAGCCGTGAACTTGGAGCCAAGACCGGCTGAGGGGAAGGTGGCTGGCTTACAGCTCGGTAGTTGTGTGTCTGAAGGCTGAAACCTTTGGAGAACTGAAAGAGAGTTTATTTTAAGTGTAACTAAAAGGAACTAAGTACCAGTTACCACAAATAGGGTGATCTTTATCTTCCTTCGTTGGCTTGTGCGGAGGGGAAGGAATCTTAAAAGACTTACGCAGCCGCGGGCTTCACAAAGAGGATATCTTGCTCACATTGCTGACATGTCTCTCATTTTTTGGGTGCTACCTTACCATTGAAGGAAATTAACAGGTCATTTTAATGCCCTCTTACACCCTTGGCTCCTGGGTAGGTGCGATCAAGTAGCTAAACACTTACATAACTGACGTTTCTCCCCTCGACGTAAAAGCATCCATCCTGCAATAGTTTAAGGAAAATTAGTGTCCTCTTGTGCAGCTTTTCGGCTTTGGCTATCTTGGAGCGGCACCTGTAAGTGCTCACTTTGAGAGATTGCTAATGTGCTAATTACCCAGGACCCAAAAATGCAAGCTGTAAACAAATGAGGACTGTATTTATAATCAATCAATTTTATGACCTTCTGATGGTGATGATATCAGTGGAGTTTACATTGGGAGCCCTTGTACTCCTCCAGGGCAGCTGTGCCCTTATGTTTTAGTTACAGCTCGAAGAAGATTTTGCTAATTTACTTTATAGTAGGCATGCTTAAGAAAAATATTACCTTCCCTAAACAGCTGAGCCCGTTACCAAGTCTYATTTTAAAATAATGAAAACACATAGACTGTCAGTACCTCGAGGGTGTATTGTCAGGTGACAGGCTGTTTTCAAAACATCTATGGCAGAAAGGAATGACTTCAGAGCAAAATATTGTTCTCATTGGTACAAGTTGCCGTGAGACAAATCCCACACCCTCTGATGTCAACGGAAAGACTCCTTTTGACTTCAAAGAGGGCTGGATCAGGCCCTACAAGAAATGTTGCCATCATAAAACACCGCAAATGCTTTATGGTTCGTATTTTTTAAAAAAAAATACTGCGCTCACTGGTGATCTTTCATGCAGTTTACCTGGCTGCATGGAACTGGTAATTTTGCTGTTTGCTTTGCCCTGGGTTTATGATAGAAGAATGGCCATAAAGGCTGATTTGTGAAGTGTTGAAATGATGTCCTGGAAAGCCACACAATGCCAAGGTATACAGGATGCCTTGTAATACCTCAGCTCGAGGAAGGCTGTCCAACTTTCCTGATGTTGCTAAGTCCTCACAAAGAAAAACAATGTTGTTGAACCCTAGACAGATGGTTCAACAGATGTTAAAAATGGCCAGATTTTGTGCCCCTGTTCTTTTATTGGAATCGTTAGTTTTTCAGTTTAAATTCAGACCAGAGTTTGAGGACAGGACTGTTTTCTACAGTTTCCAAAGCTTTGCTAAGGCAGTTGTTGATTTGAGTAACTTTTAAACACGGGACAGGATGGGAGCCCTCGGTGGCTGTGTTTGTGAGCCCCTGGAGCTGGGAGCCCAGAGGTAGCTCTGTTAGCTCCAAACCTGCAGCAGATGCAGGCTGCTCAGCACAATTTCTTGCTCTCAAGGGTGTACCCTTATTTAAGCATGGGTTAGAAATGCGATTTGTTCCATGGTGTTGTTAAGAACGTGGCTCTGCAGAGCAGATCAGAGTTTCATTTTGTCCTTGTCCCCTGTGATCAGATGCCGGAGACGACCACGCTCGACTCCTGATACCAGACAACTGATGAAACCAGTCGTCCAAAAGGAGCTCTGGAGCTCTCCCGAGCTCCTGTGAATTAGTGTTTTGCTCCTGCCGCAGAGCCTGCTGCATGCGTCCGCCTCGCTGAGAGCTCTGCCGCGTGGGGCCGAGAGCCTGGCTCCTGCCTTTGGGCTGGCATCGCCAACCGGACCGAGAGGACCGCGCCGTCCYCTGTGGGACACACTGCTGCCCAAGGCTGTGCGGAGGGAGCAGGCRGCGAGCGAGCGGCAGAGGTGAGTGGAGGGCTCGGGGAACCTCTGTGAGAGGGCTGCCCGCATCTTAGGAAACGAGCTTTCGCGGTCGYGTTTGCAGGGCAGGCGGCCRGCCAGACAGCTGGATTGCCATGGCRAAGACGTGTCTGGCCTTTTTAAAAGAGAAACTTGCTAGATTTATGTGCGGGAATGGATGTAGTCCTTCTGGAGTTGACGCAGCCTAATGAATGAGATGGGGAGTAAAATACTTTATACTTGCTATCAGGGGTTAACGACTCTTGCCCTCTCTGTTTTCCCCTGCTCATGTTTTCCCTCTCTCCCCCTCCTCGGCTCCCAGTCCCCCCGCTGCGCGTCTGTATTTGCTGAGCAGTGGCACCACCTGGTTTGTTTTCGGTGTCAGGTATATTACAGACTGTCTGTCAGGGGTTAAGTGCCGCAGCCAGCTCAGCCTTTTCCCTTGTACCTGGTCTCAGCTCCCCGCCTGCCTGGGTGCCTCTTGTTATGTTCCCCAGAATGTAACGGTACCCGAAAAAAGGAGCTTCTTTGGTCCTTTCCAGTTTTTCAAGGGTTAACAGGATGGTAAGGGTGGTATCTACGACTGTTTGTGGTCTTGGGAACCCACTGTGGGTCTCCATTGCTCTGCCTGCATGCCAGCGCCTGAAAGGTTGTACAGCACGGGAATGCATTTAAATTACAGATCAGAAACTACTTCTGCCTTTTTCGCTATCAAAGAGATCCCTGGTGCAAATTTTCCTTCTGACCCTGTTGATACAGACTTGTATCAGCTTGCAGCTGAGATGGGAGCTCTGGGATGGTCCTAAAGGTGCTTGGTCTTGACCCTGAAAGAAGCAGGACCTTCTGCTCGGGGCCTAGAATACATATCTTATATGGAAAAGTTGAGGGAGCAGGGCTCATTTAGCCCAGTGAAGAGGAAACTAGGGGGAGATCTAATAGGTCCTACAACATCTTAAGGGCAGTTACAAAGAGGATGGGGCCAAACTCTTCTCAGTAGGGGCAGATGATATAACAAGGGGCGATGGCCACAAATTGCAGCTTGGGAGGTTCAAGTTGGACCCGAGGGAAAACTTCTTCCCTAGGAGGGGAGTGCAGCAACAGGTTGCTGGTGGAGCAGAGGAGGAGGGGAATCTTCATCCCTGGAGGTTTTTAAGACTCAGCCAAACAAAGACCAGCTGACCTGATCTAGTGTTGGCAACAGGCTTGCCCTGAGCTGGAGGCTGGACTCCAGAGGCCCCCTCTAACCAACGTGTCTTTGATTCTTTGTGGTGCTGCAGGAAGTAAATGTAAATGTTGCCATGGGCTTTTAACCCTCGTGCCCTAAACTGATGGTGCCATCTAGCATTTCCATGTGGATTGGATGAACTGAGCTTGTCAGGCCTTGTCTTCAAGCACTGTGTTCCAGGGTGGCGTTACCTGACATTTATCATTCCACTGTTACTGTTTCTAACTTCCATAAGGCTTTAAAATACCCACACTTCAGAGAACATCCTTCAAATTTGGCTTGGGAAGGGGAAGAAGGCGGGAAGTTTTATTTTCCTGGAAAAGTTTATGAACATCTGGCCACATTACAAACTTCTGGGAAACTATCATCACACACTTGGTTTTTTCTTGGTAGTCACTGGCACAAGCCTGGGTACATGATTGCTCAAAGGTCTCAGCACTGTGCATTGCCGAACTGTCTGGCAGACTACACCCAAACTTTTCCCCGCAGGGAAACTGAGAATGTCTTACTGCAGACCTGAGGGGCCTGACCAAGACTTCTTTTGTATCAGCTCCTCCAGACTGTAGAGGAAATCCCAGCATAAAGCTCCCACAGCACCTTGATGTAACCCCCTTGTCCATGTCCACTGGTGTAGAGATTTTTTTTGTGTCACTAAGTCACCTTGGACCACTGCCTTGTTTCATAAACGGGAGAAATGTCTGTATGAACTGTTCCTGTTCTCCTATGAGTGTGGTTGTTGCCTGTGAGACTCCTTTCTCTGCCGGTGCAGCAAGTGGGAACTGTGCGAGAAACGAGGGCCTGGATGTTTCCAAAATCACGGTGCTGGAATGGTGCCTGGGAGAAGGGGCTCCTCTGTTCCCAGGTGGTGCCGTCCCTTCACCGGCCATCTCCTGGGGGTCACTCTTCGTACGCTGCTTGCCTTCGGGGTGCCTGTCACACGATCCTGCAGATCCGATATGCAGAAGAGTGAAGGACTGCCAGCAGTAACTTCATTCAACTCGAGTGGTATGTTGAATGCGTAAAATGGTATATAGTGCTAAGTACCGCGAATAATCATGTCCAAGGCGTATCGAATTGGGCTCTCAAAATTAATGGGCACTTTTGACCTCCCTTCTGTGCCTCAGCTCGTTGCCCATAAAAAGGGAAGTGTACCACTTTCTCATTTTGCAGGGTGAAGAATAATTGATTAATATCGGGCAAGGGCTCACATGTTACACTGAAATGCTCTTTAGAAAAACCTAGAGAGACATTGTTAATCCTCRCTCCAGAACAGGGTTTGGAGGCATAGAGAGACATAGTGCATAGTGAGAGGGAAGCAAAATATTGAATAGGTGTTCGTTCATTCATCACTGTTCCTTGTGCGTGTGTAAGATTATGTCAAAATGGTCTGTAATGATGCTGTAATTAAAGACCACATCATGAGACATAAGCACAAGGGACCTATAGTGAGATATCTGTTTTCCTGAATTTGTAGTGTTTGATTTTGAAACTTAAATAAGGCAGATGTTTTAAAATGTCGTGTTAAATGTAGTTCCTCAGGACAGAAAACTTTTGTTCCGAKAAAGGTCTTTAACTTGATTAACCAGGAATTGCATCTCTTTTTGCTTTTCAGTCTTTTAAATGAATGATTTCTTAGAGAGAAGACTGTGCTCAGAAATGAAATGCTTGCCCATACAGGTGCTAATATGGCTTCAGAGAAAGAACCAAATTGTACGAATTTGGGGAAAAGCCTTCTGTTTGTATAATTTCTATAACTGATCAGAAACAGTAACTACATCAGGTGACTCAGAGTCTAAAAAACTACAAATATTTGGATTAATAGATACAGGGATCAGCTAAAATCAAATCTATAATTCAAGGGTAGTTATTCAGTATACTGGATAATTCCAGTATTTCATAAACTGAAAAATCTGAGTGCAAGCTAGCGAGATTAAGGGTTTTGTTCTTTTCATGACAAATAGAGGATCCTAAGTACAATGGATTAATTGTTAAATACGAGAGCTAAGTTTTCTCACTGGAGCAGTAGGCAAAAGGATGGAGGTTTATGATGCAGAACAACATAGAAGAGAGATGAATCAGAACCAGCTCTTAGCTCGAAAGTATCAGCAGGACTATAGTTGGTAATAATAAACAATACTGTTGTTGACATGCATTTTACAAAGGTTAGGGTTGATTTTCGTGGCCAGAAATATTTTTCCTTGGCCCTGCATTTGCTGCATTTTTTCCAAATATTTTGCATTGCCTATTAGCTTCTGGAACACTAGAGCATCTCTAGCATCACTGAGTGTGGCTTTGCCAAGTTCCAGGAATAGAAGAACAGCTACCAAGAAAGGTCGTTTTCCTGGTATTCCAATTTGCACAGTGAAATGCAAAGCATTTGAAAAATAAGTCTGGGAACTTGGCTGCTGCTCTTTGGGGATTACCCATCCATTACCCATTCCCTCTTTTTAAAGACCAAATGGCAGAATTGAAATGGGAAGGTTTCATGAGAAGAGCATGTTCTCTGGCTGTTTTCATACTTCTGCACTGAGAAAGAGTAACATTTTGCTCAAATGCTGCCTGATATCAGATTTTCCTCTGCCGTCTGCCCTCCAGGCATATGGCTAGCCGATGYTGACTTAGGCACCAGTACAGGAGACCATTACCCATCTGGTGGTACCGCGGTGCCGTCCCCATCCTCAGACTAAAGCGAGCCGCTGCTTAGCAAGGCACATTGGGCTTCCTTAGCTGTCTGAACCATGCTGTGATGGTAAAGGACATGACATGGGACCATCTTTCAGGGCTGATCGCTACCCAGAGAACGAAGGTCCCAGGCTTTTGTTTGCTGGTGTACCAGCCTTTGGCAGAAGTAGCAGCGGTTTCTGTCCGCACAGGTGGATGGGGGGATGCATTTGCCCTGCGTTTTGGTGTCCTGCCATAGCTTAGAAATAGAGGGAGTACTCCCATTTGAGTGGGTGCATTTTATGCTTCTGATTTTGATCCCTTCTGTCTTTCTGATGTATTTATGGCTGCCTGGGAGGTGACAGCAAACTATCTTCAAATTTGTGGTGACAATTCTGCAGTTTATCATTGTGGACTAAACACAGTGCCAGCCAGGGCCAAGATCTGAACTGAGGTGCTGGGTGAGCTCTAGCTGGTTTTGCTCTGCTTTACTTAGACCCTTGTGRCTGGATAGAGGTTGTTCTTTGGATCATTAGGTTATGCAGAAGTGGTAACTGGATGGGACAACTGTTTGTGCTATAAAGGGGGGTGAGACAAATCGGTGAGCTGAAGACACTTCTGTGATGGCTCAAAGTACTGCTCTCTGTGTTCTCCGAGGGGTATTTCTGGGACACTCAGGATACACCATATTGGCAAGGAAATTTMTTTTCCATAATTTTTCTTACCTAATCCAAAGTCCTCTGCCATCCCAAGGAAAGAGTCATTTACCTCAGTGGGGCTTGTGTCCTTTCCTACTTGAATAACACTGCAGGGTTTGCAGGCACCCTCAAATAACGTGCTAGATTTGAAGGTGACCCACAAATTGAACTAATAAACAGAATTAACTGAGCTCCTGAGGATCAGACTTTGTTGTCTCAGGCAGTTTCACCATCAGTTTTGGTTACTGCAGGCACTCAGAACCGGGGACCTGGATTTTCCTCCCTTATTATTTCTCTGCTATGTTTAACCAGACTCTCATTAGGCATCAATTGATATTCATTTTTAATGGGAGCTAATTTTTTGGACCCATGCAAACAATTAATGGTTGTTTGTAGAGCTAGAACATAATCTCATGCATGCAGCTGCCTTTGATTAGCATGTTTCTGAGGCCCCTCTACTATTTTGCCTCCTCAGTAGAGCCTTATATGATGTTATAGTCACAGAGAGCACTGCAAAAACCATGTAAGTCTGGAAGAACAGAGTGGGAACGATGGTCAGAAGCTGGAGGCTGCAATCCTTGGTTGTGGGGTGCTGCCTGCCAGCCTGTGGCTCGTGTAGAGGAGAGGAGGCACTGGAGCTTACCAGCAGTAACCAACATATGTCCATCTCCCTGCAGCCTCTCTCACCCGCTTGGAGACCCCAGGTGCCGGATGTGGCTGCTCCGCAGAGTGCAGGCTGGCTGAAGAGCTGCGCTGGGTGCACGGGGTCGTGGAGCGGCAGCGGGGAGAGCGGGGACGTGCTGGAGGCAGAGGTGAGTCTCGTGCTCAGGGAATGAGCCGGGGCAGGTTTGACCCTGTGAGATCGTGGCCTCATTTAGGAGCTCGTGTTTGGGCTTTCTCTGGCRTAAAGCTGGAGAAGGCTTGCAAGGTTAGTGTGAAACTTGTTTCTCTGAATTTTTCTCCTCTGGTTCCTTCATTTGCATTTCCTTAAAGCCCCTCAGGTTTAGCAGACCCTGCCAGAAAACTTCAGTTTTCATGCATAAAAGCTTGAAAATATGAACCTGAAAAGAAAAACCAAAGTAATAGAAAGAACTGAAATGAATTATCGCAGTGAAACCAAATACTCTTCTGAGGCCTGATGAGCGATTTTGGGACTCTCAGGGTCGCTGGCGCTTCAGGGCTGAAAAATGTCACCACAAGTCCTATAAGGGAAGGAGCCCCAGCCAAAAAGCCATAAACTCCCACCCGGCAAGGAATAACTGAGACTATCAGAGAGACTCAGGTGAGGGAGACCTGGCCCCTTCTGTTCATTTTGGCTTGTTTCAGGTCTGTCTTAAATTCCTTATTCTTCAAGTGAAGAAATAGAAATAGATAGTAAAATAGGCCTGCATTTCCTGGGGCGGACGGAGGAGCAGAAACACCGCTTGCAGTGATGTCTGTCTTGGGTCTAGTGGTGCCAAGCTACAGCACCATGTGTAGCCTCCGTACGTAAAGCAACTCACTGAGAAATTAAAATGAGTCTGACCCGTTACTAAAGCGGGGTTTTTAAGCTTGCTTCAGATACTTAAAAAAATGCTATGTGAAGTACTGCATTTCAGCTCTAGTTCTGCAAAGCGGCTTACCTTTGTGGGTTGCATTAAAATAACCGAGTACTCGAATCTTTGCAGAAYTGATGCTCTCAGTAGAGTTGTCTGCATAATTTTCTGTTGCAACAGTTTTCAAGTGTTTCAATGGTTGCCAAAACCCAACAAAAACAGTTTAAAAAAAGACAGTTTTTCATTTTAAAACAAAAAGTAGGAAAATGTTGAGGAAAAGGATTTTTTTCATTTTCCTCTAAATTTTTCATGGGAAAACAAATCATTTCCTGAGTAGCTCTGGCTTTAAATAGTTCCTTTAACTGTCTTGGTTTGTTGAGTCAAGAATATAGCGAGCTAGGGTTTTTCTTTTTTTTTTTCTTTAAGCAGGCACATGTTCACAGAGATTAGCTRTGGATAGAGATATGGATAGAGATACTCTGATGTATGCACAGATTTGGCAGATGCAACTTCAGCCACTAAAGAGTTTAAAACTACAAAGCAGTTTTGTTAACTATAGAAAGCCAAATGCATTTCTTAAAAATCAGATATTTTAAGCGTGCATAAGCCAGCGCACAGCTGTTGATTTTGACTTCAAGGGTGTAGGCTAACTTTTAAAATGGTCGCGTTAGAGTCCCAAGGCTGTGAGCCGTTGCATTTTTCTGAATAACTTTGCATATCGCAATCTCTTTGGTCATATCTTCCTGKTGCTGGGAGTGCAACCCGTAGCTTTGCTGCAGTGTGGCCCTCGCTGCGGTGCTCATTGCAAGTACTTGCATGTCTTGAGTCACCCTCCTTTGGGGCTTTGCTCTTTTTACCCTACCCATAMTCTGTTTTAAGTGTTTCGGAACAAAGACAATTTCTTACTCCGTCGCAGGCCCAGCATCGCAGTGCCCTGATCCTACAAGGGGCCTCTAGRTGCTACCAAACTGGAGATATTAAGAACAGTTTGCGGGCCTGGGCACCAAAGTTTGTTACAACACTTATTTATTACCAGCCTCATATAACTCATTCATGGTAAACAATGCAGGTTTTATTATGTGTAAGTAATAGGAGACCTTTGCTTTTTTTCCACTAACAAACATGCCATGGGTAATTATTCCTGTATTAAAACGACATGTGGACATATATGCGACATGCAACAGTTCCATTTCTTTGAAGAGAAGTATTATCCTAAACAAGGTTAGCCACCACTTATTTTGAGGGGCTCTTGCATTTCTGTGTTCGAAGCGCTTTGCGGCCCGCCTTGTCTATTTGATAATCATTAACATGTTCCGTCGTTAACCTTCAAGCAGCTTTGCTTGAAACTTTAGATGCAACTTTTCAAACATTTGTCTTGCATTGCAGACTGTGGTTTGCTGGGGCTGTTTTTATAATCACTAGTGGTAAAATCAGGAAGATGAAAAATGGGTGTGTATTGAAGAGCAGCGTATCCAACATTCTAGATCTTAAATTAGAGTGATGAGCATAAACATTGCAAACAGAGCTTTTTCAACTCGATTGCAATTATATTTGAAATTACCTACAATTACCAGTAACCATCTCAAAGCTAGAAATTAACTTTGTAGGCTCTCCTCCAGATGGATCAGCTGTTAAACGTGCTGTCTCGTGCAGCTGAACGGAGGGGAGGAAAAAGGAGGAAGAGACGTCTGAACGGCAACTGCGCTGTGCTGTAGCTGAAGTGGAGCTTGTGCTGCTGTTACTGCTTGCCGGTCGTGAACGTGCACGTGTTCACGTTGAATAAAACCGATGGCACTTTTCGAGGTGTAGATTGGGAAGTTCCTTTCAAAAGATCGTGGCTTTGCTGACCTCAGTGGACACTGCAGAACGGGACCCGTTATTTTTGCTGTGAAACCTGGCAGGGGGAGGCCTCCTCTTTTCTTCCTCCGGTTGCATGGGGAAGCTGGGGAGGAGCTGGGCCCTGGCAGCTCCCCTGGGCCACTCGCTGCTCATCCTGCCATCGAAGGGCAGAAACGCAGCTCCCTTGCGGCGCTTGGGGTTGCTGCGGGAGGGACTCTGCCTTTCCAAGGGAACCCCAGTGCTCCACACCCCCTGTCCTGGGTGCTGGGCAATTTGCAGAAGCCAACAGCCAGAGGTGAATTAATGAGAGCTGGAAAATTCCCACCTGGAGCGCTGTGAACTCTGCCGATGGCGCGCAGGCCATCCACATCTCTCTCCCCCAGCTCAATTCCTGAGCAAAAGGCTACGTTTATGGCAGATCCACTTATTGCCTGACCAGCTAGAAAATAAAATTTAGTAATTCCTGCACTGCCTGATGATTTCCTGCTGTTACTTCCTCAACCGATTTTCATAATTCGACTAACTCCGTACCACTTCAGCCCATGGCCACCGTGGGTAGAGAAGTCCAGATTCCTTCCCTGATTGTCCCAGAGCTGATCAGTGCACGAGGATGTTGCAGTGGCTGCAGCACAGTCCCTGATTTTCGGCTGGTGGAGCTGAGGGAGGTATTTCGCCCAAAGCATCTCAGAAATGCTTGTGATTTCAGTTTCCAACATGACTCTGAGCCGGGGAATGAGAACGTGCCAGGAGTGTCAGTGACAGCTTTAGAAATGGATTGTTTGCATAAACTTGAAAACAGTACAAGCATAAATGTATTTCCTTTGTTTAACTTTTCACTCTTGTTTACTCGTCTGTGCTTCTAAAAGGCTTTGCAAGTAAACTCTGCAAATCTTTAAGTTTTGCAGGCATTAATGGAGGCTGGGAGTTCTGGGTTCCCTCCTCGGCCCCGCTGTCCGGGAGCGGAGGCGCCGGGTAGCGCCATAAGGGTCTGATCCACAAGATATCAGAACCAACAGGAAGATTTTTATTTACTTTGCTTTGGATCAGTCCTGAAACCCCTGTGCCCGGGGTTTCATTGACTCCATGAGGACAGTAGCCATCTCCTTGGTGCTGGGAAACGATGTCTGTGGAGCTTGGTGTGTCTCAGTCCCTTTCCGTGTGCTTCAGAGGCGCCTGGGGAGCACAGAAAAGTGCCCTGGAAAATCAGACAGACACAAGGTTCCCCAGTGCAGCCGAAGAAAATAGAGGCTTCTAAGGATGGTAGTTTTCTTTCCTAGGGAAAAATTACTTAGGCTGTAAGATTTCGATGGAAATAACTGGTTTTTAGTCCTGTGTTCTTCAGCATCAGCACAGTGGAGGTCTGGCCCGTGCACACTGGGGAGGGGAGAGAGGACCTTCAGGTACATAACAAATGAAAATTGAGTTCTCTTGTTGCCTCTCATAATAATCCCATTTCCCCTGCATATTTTTGGTCAATCCCCTTATTAAACCTGTGCATTTACCCCCATTTGGGCTGTCCTGGTTCTGCATGGAAGCAAACTGGGTACAAACACTGGCTGATGATGTTTTAAACGGCTACTGAAAACACCAGCTTTCTCCTGGCCCCTCCTGGCAGCTGGACACATGAGCAGCCCTAAGGAATTTATTTGCCGTGATAGCAGCTCACCTGTGGGAAGAAGGCTCGAAAGTTGGCTCAGCCAGAAGAGTTTGAGCCTGGTGCCTCCCAGACAGGCCGAGCAGCCGGCAGATCCTGCGAGGCTTTCGAAAACCGGGGCAGAGCAGAGGCAGCTGTAGAGGGGCTCTGGAGCATAAAGAACAGTGTTTTATAACTGGTGGCTCTTTTGGGACTCACAAACTGCTCCTAAAGGGTCTCTAAAAGTTAATGGAGAAAATTGTCCGAAGACTCACATTCATTCTGCAGGAGTCTGTGCTAGCACTGAATATTTGCAGGGTTTCTGCAGTTCTGGTAAGCTGAACATTACTTGCCCAGAAAAAAGGTGACCTGTTCTTGCAGTTAAGGCAACATGCACATGGGCTGAGCCTGTCAGATTTCTAGAACAGCACTGGAGAAATTACTTAAGCACAAATCCGCAAAAAATATTTTGTAGCTGAATTCCTATTGAAAGAAATAGGAAAGAAGAGTCTAAACACCTTTTTTTGGATCTGAACCTTTACCTGCTCTGAAAATGGGGGCAGTATTTCTTCTACTTTTTGCCTGTCTAGTTTATTTAGACTAAAAATCTGTGAGAATAAGAACTGGTTTCTCAGTGTGTTTGCACAGACCTGGCGTGAACTTTATCTCAGCCGAATCCTCCAAGCGTGACCACGGTTCAGGTATGTCACAGAGTCCTGCGTTAAATGAGTGAGGGTTTCCAATGTGGCACTGGCTTCAGCTGCATTTGTGGTAATGGTTTCTAACCTGATTTCTTAAGGGGGAAAACGGGTTTATGCAATCATGTGACTGTTTGGATATGTGGGTCCCTGTCCCTGCTCTCTGCCCCCCTCACTTTCTACCCGTAGGCTGATTTCACCCAAATCTGAGAGAGTCTCAAAAATATTCAGTTTTAACAAGCTTTATGCAATTACGTGACCAGGCATTGGAGAAAGACCTAACTACACCTCCTGGCTTAGGGAAAGCTATGTTCAACCCTTATTAAGCATCAGAAAACTTACATGGAAGAGAACRGTCAGCCCAAAAAGCAGGAAGAGGTTAGATCACAGTGCAATCTAAGCAGGCACCAGAGAATTCACTCTTGAATTAAAGAGGTAATTTTGTGTGGATTCTCTAGTATTTAATATGATGCACACTGGTTGGTGATTTTCTTTCAGCTGGAGCACTTGTCCTTCTCCCATGAGGATCCTCTGGTGTCTAATGAAGGGGCAGCTCACACTGCAAGTATGATTCAGGTAAACAGTCAATCGTCCACAAAAAACAAATCTGAAGGGGCCCCAGCTTCGTGCATCCAGCACTCACATGGCTGCTCATTATATTACAGGTGCACCTCACATGAAGAGAGGCCGTTTACAGACTCTGAGGGCCGGTCTGGGGATCTCCATACGTATCAGAGCAAGCCATTCCTACGTAAGTAACCCCAGCAAAGTCAGGCTGATGACAAGTCTGTGGGACTACTCATGCCAGTAGTTATCCACTGTTGTGCAGACTCTTGTGGGTCCTTTCCTTGACTCCCAACCTGAATAGCCAGGGTGGGCGGGAAGCTAAGCAATATTCAGTTTTTAGTGGGCCTCTGACATTGTCACATGTGTATTAACACTGCCAGGGACATGGCATCACTGTGCTTAGCAGCACGAATGCTGTAGCTTTGCTTAGTCCTCCCTCCTTCACCGTTGTATAAGTCAGTACCGCCATCTGCTCTGAAAGCTGGGCACCAGCTGCTTCTCCCATGCAAGGCTGGATGGTGCTTTTCCAAGGCTCCATGCTGGATCCTCTGGTGGCTACATGGGGTTGCCTAAGAGGAAGGAAAGCCCTTCTCACTCTCCAAGGTTGCTGCTTTCTCTTGCTAGTCTTCGGCTCCAAGGAGCAAAGCCAGTCCTAAGCTTGGATTGCCCATGTAATGGTAAAAAATGCAGTTGCTGATCATTGCTCATGAAGAATAGTTAATGTGAAAGTACTTTTCTTGAGCTATCAGGTAGGTCCATATCTAGGCTTTGTTCAGTAAAGCATTTAAGCACGTGCTTAAAATTAAGTGTGCTGCTGACTGGAGGCCTTAGACAATAAATATGCTACTGGAAAAGTATTTGGACCATACATTTATTAGCCTGTCTAAAAGCCCCGCTATTTTTTCTTCAGTTCTGATGTAAATCATGTCTTCCAAAAGCCACAGTTGTAGGTAAGTGCCTTATTTTGATAGGCGTTGTGTATTGCAGCTATTGCTGCTTTTAAATAAAGTTATAGATGCTCAGCACATCTGCAGATCAGACACAGCTTGGCTCCCTTCAGTGGTTTAGTGTTTTTTGAGAGATCTCTCTTTGAACTACCCATCTGCAGGCTTTTTCTTTTTACTGTCTGTGTGGCCATCCTGCAATTACCTGTGGGTTTATGATCCTTCTCTAGAGAGCAAGTTGGCTGGACAGTCTGACGATAAAGAAAGATGGGGGTGATAAAATGGGGCAGAGTATGATATCAGTTACAAGTGTCAAATGAGCATCCCTCCAGATTTACAGTGCTGCAACTTTGTTATGGATCTGGCTTCAAGATTTACCGTGAATGGCCRTGATTTCAATATCGTTGGAGCTTGGTTTGTCGAATACAAATGTTTCATCAAGGGTTGGATGCCTTGTTGACTGGAGCGAAGACAGACTGGAGTGAGTAGGTCAAGAGCAAAGTAAATGGAAGGTAAATCTTGGGGAGAAGAAACTAAAACATGTTTTTAAAGGGTTTGTGGCTAGCAATTAATTCCCTTAACCCTTAGTTCAATGCTGGGCAACAGTTAAAAATGAAGGAGCCAAGGTTGCCTCTGAAATTGAACTGACCTTGCAAAGAAAGGCTGTAATTGCCCAAAGTGGCAAACGATTTTGGGAACCTGTTAGAAAAACTCTGAAGGGGCCAGGGGAGGTTCAGGTGAATGCTGGAGCCCTCTTAGAAAACCAGGTATCTATGAGGTGGAGGGAGAGCAGAACTCCGAATCATTGTTCCCTTCTGAGGCGCTTGTTCATAAATGCCAGCTCCGATTAATCCTGTGCAAAGTCAAATGTTCAGTTCTGCAAAAAACCCTAAAAATAAACAAGCAGAGAGATAAATTCAGGAGCTGAAGTGAGCGCACACAAGTCAACGTGGATCAACAGCATTGCCCAAATCTGAAGTCAGCGCACAGCTTGGCCTTAGATGAGCTATTTTTAACAGTCAGTAGTGCAAGAGCACAATCAATCTATATTTACATCAGATAATATTTGTGTTTAGTATATAACAGTTTGACATCACATCCCGCTGGGTTGACATCTGTAGAATTCAAAAAGGGTTCAGGATCTCCAAAGAGTGTTTTTGTTTCCGGTTAGACGTGGTCTGATTGTCTAAATTAAAGACATGTCAAACCACATGAGAAGTTCAGGACAGAAGGTAACCACACAGGACGTGGCATGTGGGCCAGGTAATCGCAGTGGTGGAAAGAATGGCCACACTCGTGAGCCCTACTCTTCTACATGCTTTGRAAAAAAAGTGCTCTTTTTTTTTGTTTTTAATAGGAAATAAAAATTAGTAAATGCAACCCCTGGCTGCAAGGAAGCACAAATAAAGCAAAACAGATGTTCATTAGCTAATCACTTGCAATTTTTTCCTCTCTTGTTCTTCATGGAGGAAAAGAAAATTGAGCATGTGGGAACTTGCCCGCTGAGAAAACATTTGGATCTTCAGTCATTTATCTGTTTCACCTCTGACTTGGTTCAGGCCTCCATTAAAAGGCAGGCGGGGTGCTATCAGAAAGAAAGGTCAGCGGGGATCACTTCAGATGCTTTTCGGCTGGGGTAACCCTTGAGGCTATCCTTGCTTTTGTGGGCATGGAGAGCCAGTTAAAAACAAAAACCAAAAAGCAAACAAAAATCCAGTGACTGCAACGGAGCTTTGAACTACATCACTTGTGTTTGTCTTATTCCTAAATTACAGTGTCATTTTTGTACAGTGCTCATTAAAATCACATACATACATCAGGAAATGTGTTTATTACAGCGAATACCAATGAATCCCTGAATAGCAAGCTGCTTATTTCCCAGTGTTATCAAAGGAAAGTAGCATAACCTTCCCCTATGTTTTTATTCCCTTTGGTTTGATGTAATTTTCTTTTCCTCCCTGCTCAAGATGTCTCCAAGAGACCAAAATAGGTGCATGTTTGTACTGCAGCCGGTGGATTTTATCAATAATAAAATGCTAGTATGTAAAGCCAGCTATGTGTATAAGCATCAAATCACATGCGTCCTTTGTAGCAGTGTTATTACACTGGGTAAAATTACAGTAACTCAGCCAACACCTCTTTCATTAGTGGTACTTGCTTCACCCTATAACAATGTTAATTCAACTGTGTTAATTTTAATGTGCAATGGCATAATGGTTGTTGGAAACCTGGCACTATGCAGTAGGTTGGACAGGTGTAAGATCTTGTCTACCAGCCTTCACTGAAGCCATCCTCATCATATCTCAATGCCATATGGGAACTGGTCAACTTCTAGATGGTTTGCTTGGGAGTGTTGGTCTGGGAGAGTTCAATGGGTCTTTCTGTGTTAGGGCCAGGCTTTATTTGGATTTTATTTTCCTTTTATGCTGATAGCACTGAGGTTCATAGTCCTTCTGTTCCTGCTGGAAACAAGCTCTGCAGCCATGGGCAAGCTGGCAGGGATGCACCACCTCTTCTGCATGGGGGACTCTCTCCTGAGACTGGTGGACCTCTCATTGCAGAGGAAAGTAGACTTCAAGAGAAGTCACAGTCAGAAAGAGCGAGGCGGCAACCTGAATAGTTTGTGTGAGTCAGGGAGAAATGGTGCCAAACCTGGCAGCTTTCTTGGATTGGATAGCTGAGTTTTCTAGGCAAGAGGAATGCAGTGGGCCTCACCTCTCTGGATATTAGTAAAACGTTTGATGTTGTGCTGTTTGTATATTTATCACATAAATTGGAGATTAGAACATGTGCTTTAAGATGCTTGAAGAACTGACTGAGAGACAACAGCAAGTAACATAAAAGGGGAAGTATCTGGCTAGGTGTATGAGCAGAGTTCTTCAAAGATTTGTCTTGGGGATGGATCTTATTTAATATTTTCATGAATGACCTTGGAATAAAACATAGGAGCATGTTGCTGAAGTCTGCTGATGACACAAGCTTGGGAGGCGTGCCATACAGAAAGAACTGGATGACCTTGAAGACTGGAGTAATAGAAATGAGATGAAATTCAGTAGTGCAGAATGCAAAGTCATGAGTTTAGGGAGTAATAAGACTTTCCACTATAAATTGGAGACTCATCAGCTGTAGATAACAAAGGAGAAGAAATTACTCAGTTACAGGATGTGGCTCTGAAAAGGGTATGCACAACTTCAAGTATCTCCTGGGAGGTATTTCTTCCTGGAGAAGGTAGGTCTGCGTTTCCTAGGTAAAGCCTCATGTGGCATCCTAAGAACAATTCTAGTCCCCATGTTCTCGAACTGTGAGTTTGACCTGGGCTGCATGCAGACGGTGAGGATGCTGGGAGGATGGAGATCTTGTCCTTTGAGAAAGCATGAGAGAGCTGAGTTTTTGACRTAGAGAAATGAAAGTTGAAAAGGGTGGTTGCTACTGATACAGACATCAGGATGGTAAACATCACAGAGGGAAATGAGCTATTTAAAGTGAAGGACACAAGGCTAAATGGGTGCAAATTGTCTGTGAATACAYTGGGCTCAAATCAGAGGAAGCTTTCTAACCAGGCAGAGGAGGAAGGCTCTGAAACAGCCTCCCAGCAGGAGCTGGAGGCAAATAACACCTTGTTATAAGAACAAACTTGGCATGTTTGTGGAAAGGATTATGACACCTGCACTTGGAGGATACTGAGTTTGGAGGCTGTTTCCTGGGGAGTGCTGAGTCTTGAGGATTGCTGGGCTTTCAGTGGAATTCAGACCAGTGATCATATCACAAGTCTTTTTAGGGCTATTTATTTCCCTAACTGGACAGGACCTCATTTTCAAGGGGCAAAAGGCTCAACAGACTTGGTAGGGGCAGTAAGCCGGTCATGTCTCAGCGTGCTTTAGTATTTACTCAGGTTTGTATAGTTAGAGGTTGGTGGGAATCAGATGTTTCATGTTTGGACTCCCTTAGTGTGTATGAGATTAATCTGGTTCAGTTAATGGATGCTGTGCTCTATTTTGTGGTTTCTGTGTGTTGATTCTGAGTGTGGTGTGTATCTTTTGGGTGTTTGAGTTGGTTTATGTTCCTGGGTGTCTACATGACCTGATTAATACTCCCAGGTTAATGCAAATGCAAACAGAGACCACAAGAGAAGGCCTGGCCAAAAATTGCATGTTGCACAGCATATAACTGGCTATCACTGTGTTCGTTAGATAAATAGGAAATGAAATATATTAACCCAGTAATGAGTGCACTTGTTAATCTTGTCATTGGTGGCTAAAAAATAGGTATTTTGGTCTGGAGTAGCAATAACAGATAAATAACAGTACTGCTGTTTTCAACAGCTAGGCAGAGCCAACTCTTAGGAATTGTTGTATCCCTTAAGCAGTGTGCAGCCAGTTTTCCAGGTGGCCCAAGGGGACCTTCCACCCTTGCCTTAAATGTAGCTCTTTCTACTCCAGAGCTGGGAAACTCCAGCTTTAACAAACCCAATATCTATCCTCTAAACTGAATTTCCCAAGATGGGTCAAAAAACCCATGCTGTCCAAAAAACAAACCAAAAGAGAAACTGAAAGACATGTTGGTGAAATCCAGGCTCTGGAGGGGCCAGCAAGAACATCTCTAGCAGGGGTAAATGTCACCCACAGTTTTGAAAAGTTGGCTGTTGACTTCCAAAGAGTGGAAAATAAATGAGAAGTTAGAAAAGTTTCAGAAAAGGAGATTGGTGTCCTGCATGCAGCCTTATTCACAGACTCTATGCATCCTGTGCAGGTTCTGGACACAGAAACCTTCACCTGGTAAGCTGGGCTCATTTCACTGCTGTGGCTCAGTCTTACAAAGTRCCAAAAAAACGTGTCCCAGATCAGCAGGCACTTGAATATCTGTGCATCTTGGTGCTGAGCTCTTCCATTGATTTCRTAACTCTCGCAAGGTTAAGGTTAAGCATGTGCTTGAGGGCTTTGCTGGGTCAGAGCCAGGCTACTCTACCTTGCAAGATGCTGGCCCAAAGTGATTCCTGAAAACCTCTTCTATCCATCAGCCAACTCCTTGACTTGTAAACTATCAACGACTTGGAGCTGCTTAGCTTGTGTGTTATTTTCTGGTACCTTGCAGTTTCCTGTAATACTGTGATTAGGAGCTTGTGTAAATTCTGTTCCAGTATTCCACTCTTGGAGTCCTCCACTGTGGATGTTTCTATAACATAGCCCAGCACATCTGGCCATTTTTAATAACCCTGGGGAAAGCATGTCTGCTTAACACTCAGTTCTCTCTCCCTTTGCTTTGCTAACTGAAGTGTTGAGCTCCACAAAAAGATCTGAAGGGATGGTTGCTGCAAAGAGCAAAGTTTGCTTAATGTGAAGGAAGGAAGAAGCCAAAGAAAAGCCAAAGAAGGCTTCTTAACCTATAGCTTTCCTCTCACTTGATCTTTCCTAAAGTGCAATGAGTACCTAGAGTTACTGTCGAGATAGGCAAACACTTTTTGCTGTAGAAGGCAACCGCCGTAGTTTAATGGGCGCTCACACTGTGTTCCTTTCAGTGCATGTCGAATGGTGACTAAACAAAATGCATTACGTGGTGAATCATGCTGATGCTTTCATTAGCGCAGTTCATGGCAGAAGTAGTGAAATGAAGTAGCTGAGAATAAACAGAGAGAAACCTGGATTTTTCACTGATCTAGCGTTGCCTTCCTTGCGAGGAAGTGAGCCCAGCCTGGTCAGCCGCAGTCAGCTGTGAGGGCAGAGTCAAAGTTTTTCAATCCTTCCCTTACCGTCTCTCGCGAGTGAAGGCCCTACATCATCCCTAGGTGCTCCAGGAGCTGCCATGGGAAAAATGCTGCTAATTAAGATGATGACTGGGGGTCTCTGTCGGGGGAGAGCTCACAAAGGCCTGTTGTCTCCACAGGTCACTGGAGCAGCTCCTTATAAAGATGTGGCAGATCTAATCTGTAAGGACCCTTCATTGCTGAGAGGCTGCCGCTTCCCTCCAAGAGACTCAGTTGAAGGTACAGAGGGGAAGTGGCGACTCTCCAATTCCCCGTGTGCGGAGGTGGATGAGAAGGGAGGCTTTTGCTAAAGGGACAAGGATTTACTGGCCTTCTGAAGCTGAGAGGGGCAGTATATCTACTGCTCCCTTTGCCCAGGGCATATTGGCTTGTCGTACAGGTTTTGATTGCGCCCTTCATTAAAAGAGCCATTCTTCCCTCCAAATTAGGTGGAATCCAGCACTGAAAGAATCCAGCCCAAGTCCCAGTTTATTCCTCCATAAAAACATCTGTATTGTTCTTCCAGGATGGCTCTGCCAAATGAGTCCTCAATAAACCCAAAACCTGGCAATAGACAAAACGCTAAAAAGCGCCTTTTTAATATGGAAAAGTATCCTGCAGTGTTGCAATCTTCCAGTGGAGACCACCCCCTACCCCTGAGAAATGCAGAATAGCACCAGGCCTGCAATTTGCCTGGGGTAAGGCAACAGAGCTGGGCCTATGCTGATTTACTCCAGCCAGAGGATCTGGCCTATAGTTTTTTGTTTTTTTTCCCTTTTGTTTTTTCCTAAAGATCCTTAACTTTTTTTTTCTTTTTTTTTCCTTTTTTTTTCCTGTGGATAGAAGCTTTGCAAGTTCCTTCTTTTATTGTTAGCTCATTTGGCAGGAGCAGCCAAGCAACAAAAGTGTTTTATTTGGAAATAGTTGAGGGGAAAGTCGACAATGTCCGAGCTCGAGTCTGATTGCATGAGCTCTGGGAGGTTTTCACCTCTGCTTCCAGGCTGCACCAGGCTGGGATTATCTCATTTGATTTYGTTGGATCTGTGTACGGTTAAGAAGTGGGGAAAATTAAAGGTTAGTGAAGTTTGCCTTTGTGTCACTCTAGAAGCTTTTAGTTATTTAAGTGTAAATTGTTCATTCTCTCTTCCCTCTCTGTGGACTGAAATATCACGCAACATTCTACTCAGTTATTTAAATCAATAAGGGAAATGTGACTTATACAGCTTATTTTCTGTTGCAGAAGAGTTCCTGAGAAATGAGCACAGGGGAGATGCCTGTATTGGCTAAAGTGGGAAAAATGTAGTGTTAAAGGCACTGATAGCTGAGTCTCCATCTGAGTATCACACTCAGAAATGCTCACTCTTTTATGGCCAGCAATAATACATGCTATTATTTTGATCTGTGATGTTGCCTATGACTGTTGATTCCTTTCCAAATCTTTAAGACCCCCTTCACAAAAGCTCCACTCAGCAGAGATTAAAGGCTTCAGTCAGCAAAGATTCAAAATAAACCAGAAACAGTGCATTAACGCAAGCAGATCTTTTCCCTTTCCTTCCACCGTCGAGGCTCATGTGAGTCAGTCGGGATCTGCCCCCTTTGGTGCAGTGCTAACTGCACACATGAGCTGAGGTTTGTCTTTCCTGCTGTGCTCTGCAGGGCTGGTCCAAAATAGCTCAGGACCAGATTTCTAAGAATTCAGCCCCTGCAGTCAGGGCCAAATACAGAAGACAAGACTGATCTTAATGTAATGAATAGGTAAGAGCTTGTGGCATGGGGAGGAGCCAYGTACGTGTGTATGTCTATGTGGGTGTTAAATGATTCACCCAAGGCCAAAGAGGCACTCGGCGTCGGCACCAAGATTAGCATTTCAGAGTATGGTTTCAAGAGCCCRGCACTCAGGCTTGGCAGCAGATGTTCAAACCCTCATTTCCCACTGGGACAGTTGTGATCAGATTTTCAAGAGCTCAGTGTGCACGGGCATGCTGAGCTCTTCTGAAAATGTGGCTGCTTTCTGTGGTGTCTCAGTGGGAACGGAGTTACTCGGGGAAGCTGGCCCACTGCCTAAGCGCCGAGCTCTTGAGAAGGCAGCCCTGACACCGAGAGCTTCTCCAGCCTGGRGTTGGTCATGGAGCCTCTTTACACCTTCAAAGCTTCTCCAGCCACCGCCTGGAAAAAAAAAATTCCTATTTCACAGGGGAATTAGGGGAGTTAGTTAATTGATGCTTCTAAGGCAATGTGAAGATAGAAAATGCTATTTGCCAGCTAAATATTACTAGCACTCTGTGGGCATTTGCAATTCAAATGCACCATTCCCCTGCAGTAGTAGTGTTGTTGCTGTAGTGCTCCTTAGATGGCTGTCAAATGCTTTCCTCCCACCAAAAACCACAACTCGCTATCAGACGATGCACTTTCCCAACCAGTTGTTGGGCTCTGTGTTGCCAGTCCCCAGATCACAAGTCAGGCCTCCAGAATTACAAGTCTTTTAAAAATCATGAGATGGTTTTATTCTTTTCATGCTACTTTCAGCCTTTAGCATGTGTTCAGGCCATCTCCTATAAAGTTTCTTCTTTAAGGTCATAAGGACCACAGATTTTTTTCTTAAGATGCAAGTGTGGGATAGAGCAGACCTATGTTATGGAGCTATGGTTTCACGTAACATCAGGGAAGATTCACGGTAAAATCGGAAGAGTTGGCAGCAGAAACGTTTTCCTTATGCAAGGGCTGGCACGGCTCGACACGCAGACGTTCCAGAGAGCAGCTCCTTCACTGGTGCAGCTCCAGCTCTGCCGATGCCAGGGGCAGGATGCGAATTTACAGCTGCCGAGGATCTGCCACCCTCAGGCTCACTGCTGGTGTTTTGAGGACCACAGAGAAGCACTGGCTGATTCGGTGCCTTGCTAAAGCCACGTGCCAGCTAGCAAAAGCAGCTGTTAATCGTCTCCCCAGAGAGCTGCCCTCTGCATGCTGGGAAGGAGGGAAAGTTGAACCCTCCTTCTCCCTGCCTTTCTTCGCTTTAGGGGCAGCTGGTGCACAGAGGGAAGTCCTGGGGCTTCTGTTTGACAGAGCAGTCCAAAGAAGGAGGGAAAGAGTTCAGTRTAGAAAACTTTTGCCTTTCCACCAACTTTTGCATCCCAACAAGCACAGCCTGTGCCTGCTCTTTTGAGTCAAGCTTTCAGGGCACCTGGAAAAAAACACTGGCTTCGGAGACTAAAGAGCTCGGCTAGCCTTTCRGAGGTGATATTGAGAGCCTAGGCTCTGGAGGTTCTCTATCTGTTGGGGACAGGATGGCTTCTGTGCTGCAGAGATTGCCTTCTGTGCCTCCCCTGCCGAAGTATCACATCACAGTGCTTCCTGGGGTCAGTCTGACAGCGTCTGTCCAGCCGGCACACAGAAAGTGCAGCTTTTGGAAAGGGGAATATAATTTTAAAGTTGGCCTGAGAAGCCTCCATCTAGTTTTCAGGGTTCCAGAATGTGGTTTTATTAGGATTACAGTCTTGTTCTTCTTAGGTTTCAGCAGGCGTTTATGACTGTTACAACAGGAATGAAAAGCTGGGGCTGGAATGAGCATCGCATTCTCCTGCCAGGCACAGGGTTCACTGTGGAGGCCAGACATATGTCTTTCTCCCGCAGATGCTACTTTGTTTCTGGATGGGGAGGTGAGCTGTATCCTCTCCCTGGAAGGGACAGTGGGCAGCAGCTCTGAGCTGAGGCATGGGGGCTGCATGAGGGCCCGTCTGCGGAAGGTAACTCTCAGGTTGGTTCACATTGTTGCCTTCTGCCCTTTGCAAAGAGGAGAGACCAGGCCCTGGTGGGGTTGTGTGGAAGGTCATGTTTGTGTGGGATGCTGTGTCCCGGCGTTGCTCCTGTCTCCATTCCCCTGTGCCCCATGGAAACCTTTCTCCAGAGGCTCTGAGGTTGGCAGAGGGGGTTGGTGAGGAACAGAGCACTTCAGGGCCCAAGAAGTCTGTGTCTGCAGACTTCTCTTTTTTCCAGACTTGGTRCCATCTATCTATCTGTATTTCTCCCTGGGCAGGTCAAACCCCCTCCTCAGTAGGGCTCCTGAGCTAGCGTGGGGTTCCCTGACTCTGCAGAGCCCATGCTATCTACRTGTGAGAGGCACCGGCAGGAAGGTAAGAGTAAAAACAGCCCCACTGGCCACTGCARGTTCCCTGCTGGCCTTCCAGGTCTTGGTGGCTGTGCTGGTCTCAGGGGCTACATCTGCTGCATAGTCCTCAGAGGTGAAGGAGTTCTGCCTGCCCAAACAGCCCTGCTAGGGAGATCTGCTGTGGAGCGGCTGAGAAGCACTCAGCCCTCTTGATGGGTGATTTTTGGCTATGGGATATCTGGGCCCTCTGCACGGTAATAATTAGCAGACGAATCCTGCTGACTTGGAAAACTCATCTGAGGGTTTGTTTGTGCATTTGTTTTTATGAGAAGGTCCATATGCCTTTCAGATTTTGTTATTTTCAGAGAGCTGATGATCTGAGGAACAGAGTGAAGAGCTGACATCCTTGGTTGTTTTCTTGGCCTGTTTTAAGTAGCAGATGTAGGTTGGTAGAAGGGTTACAGCTCGTTACTTTATACTGGTGGAATTTGATGAGTTTTATTGCAAAGACAATAGGGCAGATCATGACAGCACTCAACCCAGGGAGGATAGAGAAGTCTTTGTACCTGGTGGGTACTGATCATCCACCAGTGCACCCCTGCATGCATTGGATCATATCCAAGAGGTAATATGGGAATTTCTGCATGTAGTTAAAGTTTATGAGACTGCCTGTCTGAATGCRTGTGTGTGTGTGTGTGTATGATGGAATGAAGATCTCTAGCGTAATACTCAGTCAAAATCCAGTATCACCAGTTGGACAAGACAGGTCAAGCACCAACTGAATACAATCCTCAGAATCTGGCCCTACAGCTCAGACGTTGTGTTAATGGCATACACAGTAACTGCCAATGCAAATGATGTGTGATTTATTCTGAAGATCCTGAATTTGACCTGGGATTTTCTGAATCCAAAATTTATTTTAAATCTTAAGATAACAGTGYCTAGTAATTCATGCAATTGCTGATCTCAGGGGCAGTTCTAGTTCAAAGGTGGCTTCTTTCTGGGGGATGGAAATCCTGTCTAACGTGTRGTACCTTTTCCATCTGATTGTTATTCTGAAATGTGTGCTCACTCAAGGTGTTTAAGAAATAGGCAACAGAATTTGAGCCATAACTTTATCAGCAGAGAGCCCAGATATTCAGCTCTGCTTGCTTGCTGAGTTGTGTTCCTTCTTTCAACACTCTCCTCCTCCTGCTGAATAACCCATATCTAATGTTACTTTTATCAGTTTTTTGAGATTAAGTCCCTCTCCCTTTATACAAGCTGAGCTCCCCATAAATAAGGAGCAGGCAACCTCATTTTATARTCCTGTTCCTAACCTAATCAGGGTGTAGCGTCAAACTTTTGGTGCACCTTTGGGGTACTGTTTGTGATCCCTGCCACCACGATCCTTAGAAATCTTCCTCTCCTTATTCCTGCTCACACTTGCCAGCATTGTCCTTTCTTTCACACCATTCCTCCACCGTCCCAGTGTTGTCCCCTGAGGTGATTCCTCCAAGTCTTTGATTCATGTGATTCCTCAAGCCAGGCTACTGTAGCTGGACTTTGCTTAGTTGGCTCTCCTGTTCCCTGATCAGCCTTTTCATCTGCTTTCCACTCTTGTCCCAGTTTGAATTAGTCTCACCTGAATATGAATGAGCAGAGAAGTCTTGAGGGGGAATCACCAATGCCCTGTGTGACGGCAGTGACACTTCTTGTTTCTCCTGCAAGTTCCTCGCTCGTGTGTCTTTGTATTGAATTTGCATTTTATGGTGTCATCAATTTAGTGGTGTGAAGATCCTTTCTGATTTACTGGTGTGTCTCTGTCTGTGTCTACCCAGTGTGGCTCTGCCCCCTTGTAGTTGTACCACAAAACTATTGCAATTGTAAAAAAACCTTGTGTTAGTCCCRTAGTGATCTTGTGGTTTGTATTTTGTATCGTTTCCTTATGTATGATATTCTCATCTTCCTGATATTGATGGTGGCTTTTAACTCTATGCCTCAGCATATCTGACAAGAAAAACTTCTACATTTTGTAGCAACACTGGTAGAGGCAGTGTTAAATGCAGTCATCCCACGGCTGATACTGAGAATTCCTCTAGTAACCTCCCTTCAGTTCAGTTTTTCTGTCAGTACAACCTGCTATCATCTCCAGTTTAGCCAATTTATTATCCTCCTTACAACACTTGTCTTATCTCTACCTTCTCCAGTTTAATAATTTTGTATGGCAACATATCAAGGGTTTACCTGAGGTTCAGATAGAATAGCCTGGCACAATAGCTTGCCATTGTTAAACCAAAACTGAAGCTTGTCCCATGTATCACTCTTTGCCATGGCTTTCTTTACCCAATGTTTGTTCTGAAGCTTTGTATAATATTGATATTGGTGCTATGAGCCTATACTTTTCCTCCTTAAATAAAGGCACTGCATTTTCTTTTCTCTAATGTACYACATTCAATATAACAAATCTTATTATCGGATTTGCAATTTTGTGTGCTGCTTCTCTCAGTATTCARAGCTGGATTGACATTATTGCTTCCTCCTAACTCAAGCACATTCAGCATTTGAGTTTTGCTTGGGTAAGTGACTTCTGTATTTCTCCTTGAGTGCTACTGCATGTTTTGTGTTCTRGGATGTACCAAATGCAGTTAAAAAGATGGAATTTTAACTTTATACTGATGCAGCTTTTGACTCCTTTCTTGACTATACAGGAGTGCTGTGGGTATGGGTATTTTTGCAATCAATCAGATAGCATCTCAGCAACTTGTCCACTGTCACTAAGCTTGTGTGTGGAGTTTTTGCTAGAACAGGTTCAGGTATACATAAAATGGACATAACACCGTTCTTTTAGCTCCACGATTAAAGGAGGAAGCCTTTCACTTTCCTGCTAAAGAGAGGTTTTAATATCTGGGATTTTCATATATTGCAAGTTAAGAATACGAAGAGACCATTACCTTTCCAGGATACACTGCATGAGGAAGGGAAACCTTAACTGAAAGTGTGACTCAATTAGGCCTACGTCTACAGGATGATGAGGTGGGAGTTGTCACCATTTTGTGTTGTGAAASGAGGAACTTGTTGTCATGAACTAGCGGGCAGGACGGCTAAGATCCAGGGCATCCCTTCAGCAGACATGAAGAGTATCTGTACCCAGTATGAATATACGGGAGTTATCACAGAAGTGCAGGGATGTTATCCCTACTTAATCATTGTAACTTTGTATGTAGGTTTAGTTTTTCTCTGTATTATCTTAACTGGTGTCTAACAAAGCGGCTGAATGTTGTCAGCTCCTCCGGTTAGAAGTCTTTATTTCCTAAACGTATCCAGCTCTGAACTGTCTAGGGATAAAAGCTGCCYGTGAATGCTTCCCAATGGTATGAGGTGCAGTCAGCTCCCTCTGAACAGAACAGTCTGTCATCTTAGTGAAAATAGCCTTTTTCTTTGATATAGGAATTATGAATTCCTGGACAGAGGTGTCTTAAGGCCATTACTGTCACTCAGATAAGCTGCTGTTGCTTGTTAAACATGTTACTGTGTTTGGTGAAAGTTGGCCAATGCTATTTCACAGAATTGAAGAATGGTTGAGGTTGGAAGGGACCTCTGGAGATCATCTAGTCCAACCTTTCTGCTCTAGCAGGGTCACCTAGAGCACATTGCCCAGGACTGTGTCCAGATGGCTTTTGAATATCTCCAAGGAAGGAGACTCCACAACCTCTCTGGGCAACCTGTTCCAGTGCTCAGTCAGCCTCACAGTGAAAAAGTTTTTCCTCATATGCAGACGGACCTTCCTGTGTTTCAGTTTGTGCCCATTGCCTCTTGTACTGTTGCTGGGCACCACTGAGAAGAGTCTGGCCCCATCCTCTCTACACCCTCCCTTCAGATACTTGTACACATTGATAAGATCCCCCCTCAGTCTTCTCTTCTCCAGGCTGAACAGGCCCAGATCTCTCAGCCTTTCCTCATAAGAGAGATGCTCCAGTCCCTCCAACATCTTAGTAGCCCTCCGCTGGATTCGCTCCAGTAGCTCCATGTCTCTCTTGTACTGGGGAGCCCAGAACTGGACACAGTACTCCAGGTGTGGCCTCACCAGGGCTGGGGAGAGAGGGAGGATCACCTCCCTCGACCTGTTGGCAACACTCTTCCTGATGCACCCCAGGATACCATTGGCCTTCTTGGCCACAAGGACACATTGCTGGCTCATGGTTAACTTGGTGTCCACCAAGACTCCCAGGTTCTTCTCCGCAGAGCTGCTCTCCAGCAGGTCAACCCCCAACCTGTMCTGGTGCATGGGGTTATTCCTCCCTAGGTGCAGGACCCTGCACTTGCCTTTGTTGAACTTCATGAGGTTCCTCTCTGCCCATCTCCCCAGCCTGTCGAGGTCCCTCTGAATGGCAGCACAGCCTTCTGGTGCATCAGCCACTCCTCCCAGTTTGGTATCATCAGCAAACTTGCTGAGGGTGCACTCTGTCCCTTCATCCAGGTGACTGATGAAGAGGTTGAACAATACTGGACACCGCTAGCTACAGGCCTCCTACTAGACTTTGCACCACTGAGCACAACCCTCTGAGCTCTGCCTTTCAGCCARTTCTCAATCCACCTCACTGTCTGTTCATCTATCCCACACTTCCTGAGCTTGCCTGTGAGGATATTATGGGAGACTGCACTGAAGCAGAGAAGGTGGCAGGACAGGAGGCAACATTTGACTCTTGTCTACCAACAAAATATGTGCAGTGGGATCTCTTTGGAGGGAGCCTCAGCTAAGACCCACAGGGCTTCCCCCAGGGCCAGWGGAAAGCTCAAAAAAACAGATGTGAAGGAGATAACCTTCCCAGCTGAAGGAATGATGACTTTCTGAAGAAGGTGAACAGTATCTAAACTGTTGCCAGGTTGTTAAGCATCTTCTGGGCTAATTTTGCCTGGAAGCGTGGCAGATTGGCAGGCTCCGAGTGTGCCAGAGGCACCTGGAACGGATGCTAGCACAGGGGCTCAAGGATGTTGGCACCGCAGCAGCCCCATGCCTGTCAMAGTGACGGCCACAAACAGGGCCTGTCCTCAGCTTCTTTGGGTGTTTTCCATGAGGGTGTGGTTGTCCTCACTGTAAATTTTTTTCCAGAACACAATACTAAGAAAAGGGCATCCTCTAAACATGAAAGATAGGAAAAAGGAAGTGAAATTCAACTTTTGCTCTTTGCTTTCTCAGTTCTCTCTTTCTCCTCTAGAGATACTCTTTGCAAATCTTCTCCCTGCCTGGGAAGTGGTGGTCTAGATCGCTGGCTCTGTGCAGTCTCACCATTCAATTTTCACGCAAGTGCAAACTGCAGCTCTACGAATGCTTGTAATTTGGTTGCATTCGGGGACATTTTCTCAAGACAAGTGAAAGGTCTAATTTTTATCCAAAGGCTCCCTTGCTAGCAGTTTTTAAGCCCTTGTTGCAAAGGATTAGGACACTAGAACATTTCAAACCTAAGGGCTGAGGGATTATTTGAGAAAACCCTTGAGCAGCGTTTTTTTCCCCAGACCTCATTCTCTGAAACAGGTGAGTCATTCTGGCTGATATTAAAAAATAAAAAAAACCTCCCCACACACAAACCAACCCTGAGGCACATGATTAACATGAATTATTCCACCCACATGGCTAGCGTATGGCAAAATTTTAAGCAACCAAAGCCCTATTCTTACAACGGGAAGTATTTAATAATCTTTATAATAGACAGTAGTGCCAGCTCCACCTCTAACAAAACTTTTGTTCTGCTAAACCTTATTCGCAGGCTTCATTTTGAGAATATATGTAACTGTTGGCAGGACTGGTGACCCATGTAACTGCAACGCAGTGGATTGCCATAAAACAAATAAGAGAAATCTAAGGTTTTATTCTGGCAGCTTTAGTGGAGGTGAGTCTGCTCAGCAGAGCTAGCTGGAAGCTGTGGGTTCTTTGTAGGAAAAATCCCAACTTGTAACTTCCCTATTAGGAAAAAGTCTGTAGAAAAATAGTTTTTAAAAGGTCTGGAGGAAAATCCTATTTTTTCCCCAATTTTCTTAAGCTTTTCAAAATTTTTCTGGTTGATTAAAAAAGAGAAAAAGAAATGTGAGTTTTTTCTTAGGTTTTTTTTTGTTTCTAAGTGTTTTCCAGCAAAATAGAAAAAACAAAGTATTATTTGTGTTATTTTCATAAAGAGTGAAAGGGTTAAAAAGTGAAAGTTTTATTTTTAAAAGTGAAAAGCAAAACTTTTAAAAACAAGGTTAAAGTTAAAAAGTTTAAGGCTTTTTGAAAGCAAAAAGTACTCTCTCTCTCATGTATTTTTTAAACATCACTTTTTGGGGGGGAGGAGTCGCTCTTTTAAAATGAGAAAAGGGAACATTTCCAACAATTTTCAAATTAAGATGTCCAAAATTTTATTCTTCCATAAAGCTATCATTTTGAATTAAAAAATGAAAACACTTGGCTGAAAACAACTTTTAGATAAAAGCGTTGCCTTCAACAAACCCCAGATTTTCAGTTGAGAAACTTTAAAGTCTTGCCTAACTGAACTTTTCAAAGTGTAGGATACTGCTCAGTGCAACTGAGGGTGGCAAAAATTTGCCCCTTAAAATTTTGCTAGACTCCCTAGCCACAGAGCTTTCCCTTCTTGTCTATTTAAATACATAGCTTAAACATGAAAGCAGAAGGGTTTTTCCTCTGCACAGTCAGAGAAATGCGAGTGAAATGCGGCTGATGACAGTGAGTGATTACCCAGGAGTTGCTGAACCTGCTTCATCTCTCTTTTGTTCAGCTTTTAACCGGCTGCGTGAAGTTTTGTTTACGTGTTTTTCTTCCCCGGGGTTCTCYGGCATTGTCTCAAAATCGAATCAAGGAGACTGAGAGAGGTTGAGGTGGCCTAAYTCAGACCGAGGCAGATGGTAGTTTATCAAAGTGATATTTTGGCAGTGCTAGGGTCTCTCTGCAGCCCATGTTGCTTGCTCCAGTACGGATTAAGGGGGTGGGGGAGTTCGGAGCCCAGAGCCTCGAAGGAAAAGGTGAATGTYCATTTTGCATATCCCATTTGTGTGCTAAAAGGCAGTGGTATCTAAAATAGGGCTACAGTGGCAATTAAAATAATGAGATACATAAAAGACACCTGCTTTAAATAAATACAGTAATCTGCCCAAAGCTCCCTGAATGGAGTGGTATTCGGCAAGAGCCCTGAACCTGCATACATACCTATGCTTAACAACATAATCATTAAAGAACAGAAACCTTTCCTTCTAATCCCCCTCATACAGGACAACATGTGGATGTTAGCATATTTGGACTGCTTTGCATTCCTTCTTGCCTGCTTTTGAGAACATACTACATTTTAAAACTTGTTGGGTTCTTTCATGTTTTATTTGACCCTATGTAATTGCATTCCTGAAGGAATAACAGGCTCCCACAGTGATTTATACCCTGTATTAAATGTCAGTTTTGAAGAGACACAGTTAGCAGTTTGGTTTAACCTCCTGCCTTCCTATGTAAGTTCAAAACTGAAGTGGAGCTCAGGATCCGAGGGGAAAAGTAAAAAGATGAAAACGGGCTTAGAGGCAGCGTGGAATGAGATGTATGTGTTCCGGCCCCTCACCTTTAAAAGCCACCAGAATGAGATTCCAGCAAGCCATCTCTATTTTTAACTGTAATTTGTATACTTCACTGCTGCCCTTGACCAGTTGTGATGGCTGTAAATTAGCACTGCGAATCGCTCGGCTTTCTCCAGGCAGACGACTGCCGAGTCTCCAACAACAGGCCACAACATTTTTGCTGCAAAATCAACCAAGCCAACCAACAAACCAATCCCCCAGTGCATAGTGGGTTTGGCATGTGTCCCAATAAGAAGGTCAGGAAAATAAATTGTCCTTGTAATTAAGAGTTGCTCCTTTGTTTTTATGTGTTTAACTGTGCATAAATAGCAAAGCAGGATAGGTATGTTATTACTGTTTTAAATATTTCATTCCCTTTGTAGATTTCCTTACGACACAGTTAACAACTGCTTAATCATATGTTATGACCTAATTATGGGGGATTCAGTTAAATAAATCTTGATGTAATGGTATATTCTTGATGTAATGGTACTCTGATGGCTGCTTTTATGTGTGTATGTGTGCATTTAAATGGAGAAGTAAATGCAGCCTATGTTATGATCTGACACATGACTTAAATGATCATTATCATCTTTGGAATCACTAGTGAAACAAGTAACGAGAGGACTTCTCTAAAGAAAGGATCCTGTACATAAAAGCCTATTTCCTATACCCAGGAAATGAACATCCTAGTGATCGCTACTTTAATGTGCGACTGTAATGTTTCATTTCCCACAAAGGAGATTTAGCTGGAGCTGCTCCAAGGAAGAGTCTGTCCTCACACTGAAAACAATAGGTTTGAACCATCAAAGCTTTGCTCGGGTTAGTTTTCCTTAAAAGATCTTTGGCAAAGGTATTCAAGTGAATAAGGTTTTGCAGGATCTGGGCAGGGGGCCTTTGGTAGTTGTTCTGACATGGGCAAAGGACTGTTTTTTTCAGCTGAAGTAAATCAGGTCATTTCCATTGGCTTCTCCAGAGCCTCGCTTGTCTGTCAGATGAATGATGAGCACAGATCTGGTCTGCTGTTTGCCAGGTGGGAAGGCTGACAGTGATCTTTTATTTTGAAGTGAAAAATGTAGGTGATAATGTTTTCTTAAGGCTGGGTTTATCTTGCCAAAGATAGGTGTCTTAAAGTCATGGAATAAGTTGCCCTCTGGAAATGCACGTCTCTGTTGACTATACAGGGAGCTGAAATGACTAGCTTAGACTTGATGCTTGTCTTTCAGATGGATAAAGTTAGGTAAGATGAATCCTACCATGTGATGTACACATAGTATTGTGTATCAGCTTCCTCTGACTTCCAGATGCGATACCAGATCACTGTAAATGCTTGGGCCTCTGTGTGTGATACTTCATGATAACTCCTTCTCCTGCTAAATACCCCTGGAGAAAAAAAGGGTTGGGAGAATCTGAGGGTACAGGCCCATGGGGTGCAATTAATATCTCTGAAATATAGGATAAGATTCACCCCTCCTAGCTTTAGAAGGCAAAATGGTAGATATCTACGCCTGCACTTGTCACACTTTGTTGTCGGTGGAAGGAAATGGTCCTGTCTAAAGACTTCTTCCCGGTGATATTATTGGTCCAAAGTCAGAGGAGCAAGTCTTGAACTTGAATGCCTGTGCTTCAGGGCTACGAGAGCTGGTTCCCCTACATTCAATAGGATCACCTACAGTAGCCAACCACCTTAAGAATCATGAATATCCTATCCTAAACTGGTCAGGGTTTCCTTGCTGGTCTTTATTTTGCTAGTTGTGCTACCTAGCCAAGACTGCAAGTTCCATGGGCAGAGCATTATCCATCATGCATAAACTGAGAGCTGAGTTCAGCAGTGCCTGTTATAGAGGGAGTGGGAAAAACTTAAAGATGAACTTGAGTTCAGGCCCTCATTTGATGAGGCCCTGATTTAAGCAGACCCATGCACACGCACTCTATGGCATGAGTGGTAGGTTACTCTGTGACTTGGGTGGTGATAACGAAGAGGGTATACCCCAGGGTATAATATAACCTGATTCAGGAAGCAGGTGAAACACTAGCAGGAAAAGAATCTTAAACTAGTATAAGTAGAGAAAAATCATTTCTAATCAGTGTCAATATATCATCGTGATTTTTTTTAAATTGTACCTAGCCTACAGCCAGTATTTGGTCTCAGTAATGATAATTAGGAATTTAGTAAGAGAACTGAGTTAGGAATATCTCCTGCATTTCTCAAATCTTTTAGAAAATATTAGTATTTTCCACTCATTCAAGGTACTAAAGGAGAAAACAACACCAGCAGAGGGAGACAAACCCTGTTATCAGACTGGCCCAGTTTAATAAGACCTGGAGGAATCACTGCTTTTCCCATAGGAAACTGAACTGAAAACCTGAGAGAAAAACACCTTATGTGAGATATTTTGTGCCATCAATGTGTGCACATGCTTAATAGCATGAACTTAGGGCTAAAGGAGGTTCTCAATAAAAAAAAAATCTCTTAGTGTCCTACCAAATGTTTCATTATACCTGAAATACAAAGTTTCATTTATTTTGGGGGGAATGTATATGATATGTGTACACTTGTGTGCATACATTGCTTTTCAACTGAAAAAAATCAGTTGTGCTAGCAGTTTAAAGGCTTTGTTTTGGAGGAAAAGTTGGAACATTTAAAAAAGATTCACAGAACATTCTTGACTTTTTCTGATACAGGGGAAACTGTCACTGGACATGACCCAAGTAAACAACTAGGTTTGACTAGTCTGAAACTATGTTTTCTGGTGAGAAGGCTAGGTATTTGAAACATTTTAATCAGATCAAGTTGTGATGGTTGTGTTGTCCTCAAATAAGAAAGCAACTCAAACTTAACATGGATAAATTAATTTTAATGTCATTTGAAAGGAAATCACAATAGTGATGAAAGTGAAGTGACAAAAGCTTTCTTAAGGTGTAAGTGGCAGAAAAAAACTGCCTCAGGTTGGCTAACCTGGCTCTCCAGATGTCTGACACAGACAGAGTAACAAGTGGGACCAGAACCATTTGGCTTCCATAAAGTTTAGTGCCCCCCCAAAATGTTTCCTTCACTGTGCCTAATCTCAGCCCAGTTCTCTGAAAGAGTGGAAATGGAGGGAAGGAGTAAAGAAAGATCTGAAAATGAATGAATGTCTTCTGCTCTGGAGCTTAATTTTTGACCTTGTCATGTTCTGTTAGATTGTGAAGCAATCTTGGTTGCTTGAGGCCATAAAGTGGGAAGATTTCTTGTATGACTGAACAATTGTATTTGTCTCTTCTTCACTAGTTTGACAGGTTGGTTATTTGCTCCTCTAGCTGTATGCGCAGGAGGATGATCCTCTTGAACACCCGGTGAGTGTGTGGAGAACGATCTCCCTGTTTGTGTATATTGAACATTGTTAAGGTATTGCCTTATAGCCTATAGAAGTAAATGTGGATGCCCTCAAATGCATGGCTACTGCAGATAAAACCAGCAGCAAAAATCTCTGGGAGTGTTCAAGGAAGATTTTCTCTCTTACTACAGTGGAACAAAGATACTTGTGATGACTAGTAGGAAAAGAGCCTGAGAGGACCTTGGGAGGTCATTTATCCCTCTACCCCAAGGCAAGATTTGCCAGGTCTGAGCCATTCCTGGCAAATCTTTGCCTCAGCAGTGACAATCTGCAGCTCTCTGGCTAATTTGCTCCAGTGCTCACCTGTCCTTACGTGCAGGAAACGTGCCTAATGTTTGACCTAAATCCTCCTTGCTGCAATTTAAACCCATTATTTCTTGTCTTATACCCAGTGGACATGGAGAACAATTTATTACCTTCCTATCTGCAACAACCTTTTACATAGTTGAAGGCTGTTATCATGTCTCCCCCTCAGTCTTTTCTTCTCTAGACTAAACAAACCCAATTCTTTCAATCTTTCCTCATAGGTCATGTTTTCTAGACCCCTGATCATTTTTGTTATGGAAATAAACATCCTTTAAATCAAGTTCTGTGAATCAATCTTGTGTAGAAAGGAAGGGAAACAGAGGTTAGAGTTAGCATTGGGAACAGAAATCTGGTGGTGAAAGAAGGGAGTTTTCTGAGGTCTAATGAGAGTACAGACTTCTATTCTTCTTTGGGATTAGGAAGTATATTGAACAAAATTTTCTTTCCCTGAATTTGCTTGGGAAACTCTTCTACATATCTGCCCCTAGAAGGAAGACTGTATTTCATCTTACCAGGTTGTATAGAGAGTGGTCCCTGGAAAGCATTGGAAAGGTTACTGGAGAGAGGGAATCTTCAATTGTGTTGGATGTCCACCATGCACACCTTCTAAAATCTGCTTGCCTGCAGTGATATCAACACTTGCTTTCTAACAAGGAGAGGTAGGTGGTCTTCAAAAAGCGGTTTAAAATGTTCAGCCATCCACCACAGCTCAGAAGTCTAACCCTGCTTTTTTCATCAGCCGTATATAGTATTAGTCTCTGCATGATATCCCATTCATTACCAAGTGTCTTAGACCAGGTCTTCTTAAAGGTTTAGCTCTCTACACCCTCCTGACCACTGATCTGATCTTGAATCTGATGGAAGAGGTAATAACTATCCCGGATTCAGCATGCATGGAGGTGCTGGATCAAGATATTCAAAATCTGACTGGACAAGGTCCTGAGCCCCCTGCTCTAGCTGAACCTGTTTTGAGCGGTGGGGTTGRACTAGACGATCTCCAGAGGTCCCTGCCAAACTCAATGATTCTGTGATTCTGTGATCAGGATAGTGTATTTGTGCACAGCTCTCATAGGAGAGTGCCTCACAGTTTAGAGCCAATGTCTGAAAAGGGGTTATTGTTAGACAGACATCCTGTGCTCTTTTGCTTTGGATCTACTAGTATGAGATTCAGAAAAGGTGGATCTAATGCTTCTTGCAAAAGTTTAATCTCTTCTGTAGAGTACTTATGAACTGGATCTTTTGCACAGGAGAATCAGAAGCCAAGGAGACTGCTGCATGTGGRTCGCATGCATGATGTGCCACAGCGAGGCCATTGCTTGGATGTGGGGCTGGCTTTTAGACTTCAGACCCATGGTTTCCAACCCTTTTTAGACTGTTAGCTTAAAGAAAAACCTGGGGGCTGAAGAAGGCATTGGATCCAAAGAAAATGTCCTTTGCTTATACTCCTTTTTATCCTCAAAAGCATCATGAGTTGGTGTGAAGCTATTTTGGATGTTTTTCTAGATCCTGGATTGTGGAGGTCTATGCTGCTAATGCTTCCAGGCAAGTGGAACCTGCAGCATCCTTTTGCTTCTGGTGTGATGTGGAGCAGTAGGAGGAGAACGTCTTCCCTCAAAGCAAGATGGTCACCCTGAGATGACAAGCTGGTAAAAAAACATTTTTGGCTCTGGATTCACTGCACAAAACTAGGAGCAGAACTAAAGTACCAAAATATCTGCTGGTGGGGCCTGCTTGTCCTAAGTGAAATGCTTTTTCTAATGTTAACTCTATTAAGATCCCCTGTAGTGATCTAATATATTGAAGTAAGAAGCTAAGAAGAAGGCCTGGAGATGCTCCTAATGTGTCTGTGTTGATGTCCAGAACAAACAGAGGCGAATAGAGCACAAAGACTGATCTTGTGGGTTCACCTTCAAATATCCATCAACAGGAGAATGGCAGGGGGAATGGCCAGGGGCCTAGGAGAGAACAGTGCAATTCCAGTGCCCAAACAAATTCAGCTGGAGTGGGAAAATGCCAAGACTGCTGGAAGGGCAAATACTCAATTCATTTGAACAGCATCCCTTTTAATAAACACAGCTCATTGAGGCCCTGSATACTGGCTAACTGTATGGGACAAGAAGGTATGTCTGTGCTTCAGAAAGAAATTGCTTAGAAAACCTGGTGACATCATTTAAAAAGCAACAGTTTTCTTTGTGTCTTGATGCATTTGTTGCCTGCAAGGATGGGAGCAAAAATTTGTCCTGGAAACAGACACTAACTTGGGTCTGTTCCACACTTCTGGTGGCTCAGATGAGTGATGCATTGACTTAGAACTTCTCTTTTACTCAAAGGTAAGTGTGAAGCTATGGTAAATCTAGTTTCAGATCAAAGGCACTGCAAGCCACATGATGTAAAGCACTGAAACAATCACATTTCTTTAAAAAAAATTCTTCTGAAGGCTTTAKGCTGGGTTCAGATATCACCTGTCTGTCCACAGCCTGTATAAATAGTAAAGCCAGCAGGAGCAACAGACTGCATGCTTTGGCTAACTTGAGAAAAATACAGTTGTGTGCTAACATCTGATCCAGATTCCTCATTAATGGATAAGGAAACGTGGCCTCATTGTTCACCCTGCAGAACAATGAACCTATAAACATGGGACAGCATGGAATTTTATAGAGGGAGCTGGAGGGCCAAGAGCATCTTAAGGTGGTGTGCAATGATGCATCTTGAAAAGGACGTTAAAGAAGATATATTAAAAGAAAGAGATGGAGTCCTCATTCCTTGCGCAGGCGATGCTGAAAAGGTGAGAGGTTTCATGTAAGTTGGCATTTGTGGTACCTGCGTGAATGAAAAAAAAATCACTGGAAAGTGCATGTAGTTCTCAGACAGGCAAAAGACTATTTATTGAAGGACTGTTTTGCAAAGAAACTTCCAAATGTTCTCTCACCAGAGACAACACTGAGCTGAGCTGTCAAACACCATTAAATCTGAGGCCCTGTCTGTGATCAAGATAGCTGAGAGTTCTTCTAAAATTTTTTAGCAGAGGTCCAAAATAAACAAGGTATGGTGAAAACAAATGCTCTTCACTTGATGCAGATTCCTCTGAATGCTCTTCCTTTTGCTGTCTGATCCAATAGTAAAGACTTGCTTATCTCCGAAGAGCCAGATCCTAGGAGGATGCATGAGTGCTTCCTCTAAGAAAAGTCAAAGAGGCCAGAGACAATATTTTGGCCGCTTTTGAGATGCTGTTAAAATGTATATTCCAAAAAGCAGTTTTGCTCTGGTGAGTTTGGTCATCATGATGGGACTATGTTGTAGCAATAGCCAAGAAAATGTTCTGGTTTTAGAGATTCTTATCTTTATATATATCTAAGAAACTGTACTTGTCTTAACCAGTTGTAAATGGTACAGTAACATAATCACTCTTGAAGCAGATTCACCTTTCATTAAAGATAGGCTTCCAGCATTAGATACAATACTAAAAGTTACGCTTCTGTGATGGTTTCCATGTAATTTCTCCCATATGGGCCCTAAAACCCCAAATGCTGTAAGATGTGTTTAAGGCCCTCTAAGACATAGGGCCATCACTAATTAGCAAAGACCCTGAGCACATGTTTAATTTTAAGCATGTGCTTTTGTCTCCCAGGAGTCCATTGKATTTAAGGACTTTAAGTGAGTGGGTTTAGGGATATGCTTAAAGATAAGCATGTGTTTAGTTGCTTTCTTGTACTGTGGCTTTATTTATTTTTACAGTAATAAGAGAAATGAAAGATCTTATTACAGATCAAACACAAATAAATGTTCAAGCACAGCAGGGAGGCTTTAGGGCTTGGTTCAGAGCCCAGTGAAGTCAATGGAAAAACACCCCAACACCTCAGTAGACTTTGGAGCAAAGTCCTCAGAGGACAGATGATGAACCCGCTGGAGAAACTTGTTGAATACCTCATCTTTCTTTGCAAGGTTCCCTTGTCTTGTATCCAGATGTTGCTAACAAGGATTTTTATTAGCTGCTGAGAAGTATGAGCATGGCAGTTTTTCAACTCTTGAAATACATGCACATATAGATGAGGTAGAAATCAGTTTGCTCTACAGTAGTGATTAAGGACTATGGAGCATTTCAGAAGTTCCCCAGTTCTTGTTGGTAGAACCATTTCTTAGTCCTACTGATCTTAAAGTGTTTACTCTCTTTCATGAAGTGAAAGTGAGACAGTTCCTGGGGTAAATGTTGCTTCTTTGTAGAGGGAAGTGTTTACACAACAGGAACAGCAAGTTCCTTTGAAGAGCATTCATCTTTTTTGCCTTTAGATCTCTACGGTGTAGACAGCAACACCTGAGTTACTCATTTAGTTTCCCTTTCACAGGTGTGGAGGGAAATAGCCACTTTTAAGGAGCAATTTGATCTATTTTTGATGTCCATTTCAGGATGAGGGGATGCTGTAGATTTCTCCCTTTGATCAGCTGAATTTCCACCCTTAGAGCTGGATTTTGATCTCCCAGTTCGGGCTGAAGCTTTCCTTACTTCTGCAGACGCTGCCCCCAACATCAGCAGAACTGCCTGAGCCATCAGATGTCACCCAGCAGGGAAGGTGATCATGTGCTGTCTTGTCAGGCATGTCATGAAGGTAGGTGTGACTGTAAAATATGTGATTCTGCCTTCTCAGAGGAAGTGTTTTGTGTTGCAGTACCAGAGCCATGGGACAGAYTTTGTCCAAGCTAGCCAGCAGAGTACCCACCTAGAGTCTCTGGAGAATTGGTAAGCAGTTAGCACTTGCTAAACCGATATTGCTTCATCTTCTATTATTACCTATGTTTGCTAGGTCAAATTGACACTGGTCTGCAAGGATGTGTTATCACCACACCAGACTACCCACCCAGAGTCTCTGGAGAACTGTTAAGCTGTTAGTATGTGCTAAACCCATGTCACTGCATTGCTTCTTATTGCCTGTGTTTGCTAGGTCAAATTGACACTTATCTGCAAGGATGAGCTATGGTCACACCTTCATTTTGCTCTGGAGGAATACTGTCTGCCTCTCTGGGCCTTACTTCCCTGTCAATGAACAACTCGGTGATGACAATAATAATTTATTTATGCCACTTGTGGTGGTATCCACTGGCTCCGGGGTTAATATGCTGGGAAAGGGTCCTATACCAGCTGCAGTGGATTGGACTCACAATTAATGTACCATTCTGATTAAGGCTTGATAGAATAATAGATAATAAAGTGATATTATTTGCAGCTTGGCCACTCATCGGGGGAGCCCAACAAAATTCCTTTGACATTTTATTCATATTTGATACCTTGATATCTTGATCTTTAATTCAGACCCCATTTTAAGGATGAAGAAATATGCCAGTAGTTTCCAAATTCTAAAATGTGAAAACAAAATGTTGCACCTAGTCTTTCACTTCCTTCATGGTTCAGAGATTGCAGGGAAAATGATTTGAAGCATTTCATTCTTCTAACACCAAAACAGAGCCTGGCTTTTTAATAATAAGAAAGTTATTTCTGTAGAGTGCTGAGATCTGTCCTTTTCTTTTAAACCATTTTGAACTGGAAGATACAAATAAATAAGTAAGTGTGCAGTAGTAGTACTGTAATTATTTTATTAAATCTACTTTTCTTACAATTATGATGATAGGACACATTTCTAACTTGTCCCCTAGAAGAGTTATTTTTTCAGCCTAGCCCCGTCTTAAATTTTTGTAGTCCTCTGAACAGAATCTGCAGTCCTTAGTCACATTAAAAGAATTCCCATTGGCTTGAAAGGAAAATGTTAACTTCTTGAATGAGTGGAAAAATACTTCTGTTGCTTAAACATAGGTAATTAGATTGAGGACTTTCTCCAAAGTAAACCTTGACAATCTAACAATCATCTTTGGCTTTTGCACTGCATGGAGTTTCTTTTACATTGTTAAATGCATTCCATGTTTCAGTAAATGACACCAGGCTCACCAGCAGTGACTGAGTGATTAGTTTATCATCCTCTTAGTGCAGCCATCTAGATCTTTAACTCTTGAAGCAGTGGCATTTAAGTCTTGAGAACACCCAGGATCATGCCTGAGGCTTTGACATTCTCAATTCAAGCAAATCTTGGATATCAAGTGAAAATGAATAAAAGAAAGTAGGTGGATGCATTCTGATAAGACTTTAAACAAGCCAGGTAAGCTAAATTGCAAATAAACACCAGGCTTTTTACAGGGGAAACCAATTCTCCTTTCCTGGGACCACTTAGGTTATTAGGTGTCTAGCAGCATAAAATTRCTTGAAGAAAATCTAACAGCATACAAAGTGAGTGAAGGGTGACAAATCTACAGTTCCTCAGACTCAGGGTTGTGGGGCAGTTTTTTGCTCGATTTACTATTCATCTGTCATGGGGCAGTAAAAATAGCGATTTCATAAAACAATTGATATTACAAATGCAATTGAGCTGAAACATACTGTGCAAATACCTTTGTGCTAAAATCCTGCCCATGCGGAGATGTGTAAGTGCATAAAGCTTGGCAGTGACAAAGTCTTTGGAGAAGGGAGGACCTCAATACTTACCTAGGGAAAGAAAGGTGCGGGAGGATTTTCAGACAGAAGAAGGAAAAGACTTTGACCTGTGAGCTGCTGACCAACGGTGCCTGCTGCTCAGCATCATGGATCTTCGCTTATCATCTGATCCTGCTCAGTAAYGCGAGCCAGATCACCATGTGTGCCCTCTGCCATGAGAGACATGGAGCTGCTCACCCTGTGGAGACAAAGTCCTTTGGGAGCTCTGTAGCTGGGAAGAGTCTGAAATGTATGAACACAGCATTTATGTGCCTCCATCCACAGGACACAGCCCAGCCTTTATTTATTTTTTATTTTAAAAATGCCTTCATTTTTCAGCCAGTTGCCTGTGTTTTTCTGTTTTTTTTTTTTCTTGCTTGTTTGTTTTTTACAGACTGGACTTACGACATTTGCTGGTTTGAGTGAAAGCAGTTTTTGTCCAGCAGGGCAGGGTGACCCTCTGTGGACAGGAAATGGATGATGCTAGGTGAGATAAATTCTCTATAACCTGAAGAGTGATGAGAGTGGGTTGGGATCTGCCTCTTAGCCTTCAGGGCTGTGCACCTCTTGCAAGCATATGCAGACCAGTTAGATTTCCAATTTTCTGTTGATTATTGCTAAACTCCCAGGCCATAACCATTCTCAACACTGTAGGTACATTCAGGCAGCTGCTTTGAGTACCTCTGCCTGTCAGAAAACATGATGGAGAAGGTCCAGTTTTGCTATCCCATTCCATTGCACCTCTTCTGTGGTTGTGTCATCTTGGGCTCTTGGTGGAGAACAGGGGAACCTCTGAGAAAGGAGTGGTGGCTCCCAGCGGTCCCAAGAGAGAAAGGAACCAAACAACAGCTTACAAATCTGAGCTGTCCTCATGGCACCACACTGGGAGATAGATGCTATTAGGGTCACCTTGGACAGTCACTGTCCTGCTTTGGATCAGCAGTTTGTCCCCACTATCCCTGACTCAAGTCAATACTCACTGGCTCTAATTCCTCTTGGCCTTCTCATTTTATCCTCCTCTCTCTGGTCATCTGACTCTTATTCTACATCATCTTCTCCTTGCAGTATCTCAAGCCCCATCCCTACTCGGCTTCTCCTGTCCTTTCCATGCTCAACCTAGTCAGAGGTGGACAGCAGCGGAAGCATCACTGATTTCCTGCTCCACTTTCTCTTTGCACCTAACTGTTATGTGGGGAAAGAGTGATAGGAGGTGAAGTGAGATGCTGAGAGATTCTCAGGATGGAACGGATGACTTTCTGTGCTTTTGGCAGCCATGGAGTTAGCTTGGTGCTCAGTCTTTGTGCAGCATGTTTGTAAGCTGGTGCCGCTTACGTAAATGGCATTGCACAGTTGCTCTCTGCAATACTTCTTTGAATTTGAGTGTGCTGTCATTTGCATACAATACCTGGTTCTGAGACTTGTTGCCTTATCAGGTATGTGTACAGAGGGTGGGAAAAGGCAGCAGAGTCGGCAGGAGGGAGATGGAACAAGCAGGAATACAGGGTGTGACCAGGGGAACAAAGAGGTCTTAAGGGAAATTGCTGCAACTTGGGTATTCTGCTTTCTATGACTCAAAGCGTAATACCAGTGTGCCCAGGGGGCTGGTACCGAGAAAAGCAGTGTTATCCCAACCCTGAATACTACATAAATAGGAACGCTCAGGCTCAGACCCTTCATCTTGAGCCTGTTGTTCAAAAAACCCTAGTTTTAAGCCTATTTCCTTCGCGTCTGGATGATGCTGTGCACCTGCCAGTTGCGTCATTCTGGGTTGTCTTTGCAGACCAGCGCTAGCCTGTTGTGACACCTTGGTGCCTTTGGCTTTGGTCCCGTTTTCTAGAATTGCACTTGGCCTTGCTTTGGCCCTCTGCCCAGTCTGAATTTGCCTTCTTGGTTTTCACTTCTTTCCCATATCAATTTTCTCTCCTGTTCTGTCTTCCTGCTTATCCTCTGGGGTCTGACTCTGTAAATCCTTCTGCCCAGGTGGACCTCCTTTTGGGTAAGCAACCTCTGACCTTAAAGGTTACTTCATATGTAAGAGAGAATGAGACATAGGATGTCTTCAGACTCACTCACTTTTTGCAGTTCCTTTTCTTTCTTCTTCAAACTGCTTTCTAGATATTCCCCTCTCTTCTCTACAAGTCTCTCCTTTCCCTTTTCTATGAGCCAGTTCCAGCTTTAACCCACTGCAAGTTGTTTCGTGACTGTTTTTTAAAAAGTAAAATAAGTAGGTACTGCAAATGGCCTCTAAGTAGGAAGTCTAGTTTGCCTGTGGGATGTAGGCATGCACCGTACACATGTACAGCACTGGTCTGCCCCACATCGTTTGGATAAGGCATCAGAGAGCACAGACTGTCATTGCATTGAAACCTGCAGGTCAAGAAATTGGTCTCCCCTCAGTTCACGGGCCTTGTGGCCTCCAGCCAGTAATCTAAAGCCCTGGTGAGTACTTCTGGAAAATGCTGGAAACCTACCTCTGACTACATTGTGTTAAATTCCTCCTTTCCAGGCATATTCAACATCTCTTCTTTCCTACGGAGGAGATTTTGGTTTTGGAATTTTCAAAATGTCCCTCAGCAGTTTTTCCTGTCTGTCATTCCTCTCAAGCTGGTGYGACACCAGGGAGAGTCAGCTTCCTTCTGCTACAGCTGAGATGAGAATCCCTGGTCTGCCCTCCACGATGGTGAATTGATGTTTGGGGCAGTGTAAGCTGTGACAGCAGCACAACTTTTGTTGAACATGCCGTAAATGGGAGCTTGTACAGCATCCCTGTGTCACGTTCCCAGGGGCATGAGCCCAGCTGAAATGGTTTGAAGACTTTCTATTTGCTGTGTTGGAGTTTGGGACCTTTTAGGAACTTATGGTTATTATTGCTTCATTTCTGAGAATTGTTCAAAGTGCTCTTGTTCTTCCAGAGTGGAGATTCTGACACACATTTAATTCTAATTGCTTCCTTTCCCCTTTGTTTTGTTTTGTTCTGTTTTTTTTTTTTTTTTAATTACTTTTCACTGTTAAGCATATGCTTAGACACTGGATAAAGCAGGCTCCTGGTGGTTCAGCCAGTGTCACACAAGCACAAAGCTGAACCTACACCTGCTGAAGTCCAAATCAACTCCTTAAGCATAAGGACAACTTTCCTCTAGGCATTCCAGTCCTTGCAGGGCTGCACTGAACCTATTGACTTTGACCTCCCCAGATAGCTAAGGGCCTGCTTTAGACTGCTGAGTCAGTGCCCGTGTATGATAGAAGCACTGAGGGGCAAAATAGATAATTGCTCATGTAGGAAAAAGCCAAAAATGACATCAGGTTTCTCTGCTACTGCCACAAGCGATGCCCCTGCTCAGAAGCTTTTTGGTCATAGCTGTTTGGTGGAGGAGGTGGGTTTTGATTTTGCTTTCTGGAGTCTTTCATTGCCCCAGAGCAGAGCAGGAAACAGTAAGCACGAGTGTCTGTACCTTGAAAATAAACCCAGCAAACGCCTCACTCCTTAGCTCACTTTATCAATAATAAAACAGAGAGCCTTGCTGCAGCACGGTGAGCTAGGTCCTACAGTAAGCTCAGTCTGGAAGGACTGCAACTCCTTATACTTCCTTCCTCCCAGTGTACAGAGCAGTACCCCTTACACAAGGAGAAATCCCATAGGATATTTGCAGTGAATTGGGTAGTACCAACATAGATTGTGTTGTGTATGTTGTAGCCAAGTGTGATGGATACGTGTGTGTCTATGTGTGTTTGTGTGTACCTGATTTTATATGCACATACCTGTTTATAAAAGCACATATGACACTGGGTGGGAAGTAGGACAGCAGCCTGGAGAGGAATACCTACGGAGCCTGTGCAACCTGCAGCCTCGTATATGCCTGTGTGGAGGAGCAGCCCTTCCCTCAGAAGCGATCTCTTCTTCTTCCCATCTGTGGGAAACTCCCGTGTTCATCCTATACGTTCACTATGTAAGGTTATTCAGTGAACAGTTTCTAAGATGGGTCCTTGGTCTGTCGATTGGTCGTGAGCGTGCGCTTCCTCACCAAGCGTCTGGTGCAAACAAGCCCCGCCAGTTGGCTTTCACTGGAGATGGAGGCCACACAGTAGGTCCGTGTTTCCTGACCAGGACCACGCTTGAATACCTAACACAAATTCTTCTACTTTGCTTTCAGGTGCAGATGTTCATGTTAAGGAATTCAAAATTCATTCACGTGCTCATATTTCCCAGCACTTGTGGAAATGCCTGCCAGTAAACTCCTTTGCTATTGCTGAAAATCAAATAGAGTTGCTGAGAACATGCTCAGAACAAACTCATTCAGGGAWTTCAAGCGTGTTCTCATCTAAATATCCTTGCAGCAGTTGTCCTGCTCTGCTTATTTATGCCTTGTTCTAGTGTCTGAAATCATTAAAGCTTCTGATGATAGCAGATCTCAAGATACAATTAAAGGACAAAGACAAATGTCAGCACCTCAGAGGTGCCACATGGTTGTGTGGAATGGTAAATTTGGCAGTGTTGCTAGACAGTGAGGAAGAGCAAAGCATGCGAAATATCAGAGTCAGAGCCGAAAACAGACACAGCCACGTATCAGTGCTTGAGGCGCACTGAAGTGGTATGTACGCTAAAGGAGCTGCCAATGTTTGTGGTATTCTTAAAAAGTATTCATGACAACACATCCAGAATGAATCTGCTTATCTTAGATAGCCATATGGTCTTATGGTGTTTGTTAGAAGAATAATGATCTTTATTAGTACCAGCTACAATTTCAGAACATGAGGAATGTGTTCCTCATCTTCTGGAGGTCCTTCTTGCTTCTCCGAGACAAGGCTTTGATTGAGTGGGGACTAATGCAGTGCGGAAGCAAGTGTGTGTTAAAAGCAACATTCTTTCAAAAAGCTGGATGAGATCAATGCATATTCCTCTTGTAACATTGATCAAGGAAACCAAGTGATATATAAATGATTTTACAACAGATGGCTTAAAGAGGTGTTTGTAACACAGTTCAGGGGAATTTTAATAACCGACCATTAAAATGGCTTTAGCTTTATTTTATGAGTTGTATTGCTGAAGCAGGCCTCCTTGTTTTGATGCACTACAAAAGCATCTCTTAAGGGACAATCTTTAGCAGCAGAGACCTTACACTCTACCTGGAGAAGACAGACAACGCAGGTATGAAAAGCAAGGAGTGAAACTTCTAGGCATGCCCAGTCCAAAGTAGGATCTTTGAAAAGTGACAAAGTGAGCAAGTCAGGCAAAAGCAACTAAAATTCTCCCTGTGTGAGAGACAGTCAACCTTTTGATAGGATTTGTAAAACAATAATAATCAAAACTTTAAAAACTTAAAAAAGGAAAAAAGCAAACAATCCCACTGTTTCAGCTATTGTGTATCTGATTACCAAAGACTGGCTTTTTAGAACTGCATTTTTTTAATGTACCTGCACAGTGTTTTTATTTTTATTTGTAAAAAGCCTGTTTGGAATAAAACAGCAATTATGAGACTGATTCTCTTGTTAACTAAGAAGTGGTGCTAGAAGTGGTACTGGTACCTCAGCAGAGATACTTTAATGTAAAGCCAAAGTAAGATCCAAGCTGAGKCCAGTGCTGTATTTCAGGAGAAGTATGTATTTCCTTTTTCAAGAGAACGTAGAAAATGCTGGTAGAACAGGCCAGCTCTGAAGACGTTAGAGGAATAATGAAAATCTCAGTGTGGCKGTAAAAAATGTTCCTTTTGCCATTCAAGCAGCTGCACTTGTTTTCACCAGTTGCAGTCTGGCTCTTTAGTGAAGAGCTACTTTGGAAAATGTAATCCCTTGGAGTTGTTTGTTCAGTTCCCTTTGTTTTAATTGACAAGCTTAGGCAGTCGAAAGGAAAGGGTAGGAGGGAACTGGTCTTAGCACACTTAGGAGCATCTCCTCCTGTAATTCATGTCATTAAAATGTCTCCGACATATGACTTTATTTATTTATTTATGGTTTTAGGCTTGTTTCTGCTCAAGCATGGATCTGGTGAGACGAGTGTTTTTCACAGGGCAGGTTGTTTGCAAACTTTGGAGCCCAAAAGGTGCAGCTGCTCTAAAAATAACACAAGATGCAAGAACTGGTTTGGGAAGGTGTCTCTCTGTCGGAGTCCAGAGGCATCTCCTGAAATGCTGCCATTAGGGGAAAAGCTTGCCTTGTAAACAGAGCTGGCCTAATTTGTAGAGGTGCTGAACATCGACCTGCAGTGGTTACTGTTAGGTCCTGAGCATGCAAAACCTGGAAGCAGGACAAATGTTAGTGGCTGGCATTTTATCAGAAACACGCCTGAGCAAATTCACGATTAGCAGGGTAAAGGGTGCAACCAAAGACAGCAAATAATTGCCCCTTAGCCAGTAACCTCTGCAAGCAGAGTTGGGCACACGGGCTCCAGGAGACCTGCCAGCTCCCGGGCTTCTTGCTGCACCGCCAGAACAAGACGTTTGTCACAGTCAAGGTCTGTATGTGCATGAATCACCTCTTTGTCTGCCCGTTCTTTGCAGGGTGACGTCCCCAATGACCCGGTGTTTAGCTTCAAGAGGAGGCCCACAGGCTTGCTGTCCTGGTGCAGAGCCCCCAGGAAGGCTTTTCAAGGAGGTCAAAGAGGAAAAATCCTGGCTGTAGAGCCCCAAATACAGCTGGGACTGAACCACAGGCAAGAACCTAAGCGATGTTCCCTCTCATCTACAAGAGCTGTGACGCAGGGGTAAGTGTGTCTTGTGTAGAGCGTAGACATAATATTCTCTATTTTTGATTTGCTGGATCTTTAAAATACGCAATGGTGCATCTACCACTGAATTAAGCAGTGTTTGCTTTTCAAACCTTCCACATTTGTATTTTTAGCTCCATTTTGGCATTCACTCTTTTGGTTGGAATATATAACACACTCGGTTATTTAGCCTGCCTGGACCGAATTCAGCATATGTGTAACTCCATGGGCTTTAGCAGAAGCTACGTTCAAGGTGAATTACTCTCTGTGGGGCTAAGGAAATACAGCTTCTGTAGAAATGCATGTCAGCTCCCTCTGTAAATGCTACACTGTTTCCATCCATGGTTATTCCTTTGTGGTTTGGGTTATGTATTTACATTTTACGGAATAAATACTACAGCTTTCCCCATGACTAACACTTCTTAGTAACCAATAAGCTACTCAAATACACTATTGCCTCCTACAAGAGCCTAAACCACACTGTTCTCCACTGGGTTTCTGTCCCCAGCTGGCCACCTCCTTGCACAGAGGCATGGTTAACCAGCATTACATAAGTAGCTTTGGATCTGAGTTTAATAGGCCGGCATACTAGAGAAGGTACTGGATAGTGCGGGACTGCATTCCTCAGCGACAAACATTTTAAACATGGACACTGTCTGATCCTAACAAAGTCTGAGTGAGGTCTGTAGACAAAGAGAGGAACATCTTGCTGCTTCTCCCACAATGAGAGCGCGAGTTGCTTTTTCTGATCCAGAGGTCTGTTTTAAGAGCTGCGCTATACAGGCACTTGCATAAACTTTGTTTATAGACTGGAATATTTTCAATGAAAATGTTATTTAACTTTAAAAAGTTGCACAGCAGCTACTCCAAAAATTGTTTTCCCTTGTTAAGAATAACACACAGTGTGATACATTTGAAATGGTGATAGCAATATTTCACAAATTTTGATGGATTCATAGTCCAAATACCTTGCTAACAGATGTTTCTTTTAAACTCAGAGTGCTATAGGAATAACTCAGAGATATTACAGCGTCAGCACTGCCTTTTATCTGTATGTGTCCTTTCAGTGACATCCCTAGGCTTTTTTAATGCATGGGTCAGGTCTGAGCTAAAAAAGTTTAAACATTAAGAGAAGTCATAGCTGATTTTGAGTTTTGGGGCAGTACTTCAGGTCTGTAGGGAAGCTGATGCGTGCTCCCTTGGGCCTGCTGTCTCCTTGGGCACAGCAGCCTGGTGGTTTGTGGGAATCTGCTGGTTTACAAGCGTCATTTCTGAGCTTGCTGTTGGTTGTGGTTAATTTATGAACTTTAGCCCTGCACATCAAAATCTTAGCAAAGAGCAGAGCCTGGCATAAAGATTTAGGAAGACGGGGCACATCTGGGTTCTTCCAGGTGGCTGAACCTATAGATTCGTGCCATAAGTCAGCAAAATCCTTATTGACTGCCGCGAAAGAGGCATGTGTATGAAAACTAGAAGACAGTAATACAGTTTCAGTGATGGCTCTTTTAGACCAAGGGACCTGGAGATGCCATACACTCCTCTGACCGCATCTTTCAGTTACATATATTAACAAACTTTTCTCCCCTTGGGTGCTACTTTGCCCAACACAAAGAGACACCCCAGCAGGGCAAAGGGACAGTGTTTTGAAGCCCTGCTGGAGTTCTCCTTGTTGGGGTTGTGGGGTTGTTCAGTCTATTTTGTGTCTCCTCAGCGTGGGGACATCTCATAGCTCTTCATGCAGGGCCATCTCCCAGGAGCTGCCTTCTCCATGCCGTGTTTGTACGTCACCCCCAGTGTGCCTGGTTGGTGCTGCGTGTTAGCACCAGAGCAGTCCCCTCGGGAAGAGCCTGGAAAGCCTGGCTCTCGCTTCCAACCCCAGAGCCGGCTCTGCCCCGCGAGCAGGGCAACCTTCGGGAATGCTGGGGCTGACGGGGGCATCCTTCCTCCAGGCAACCCCAGCTTGTACCCCTCGAGTGTGACCAGACTGTGCCGTGCACAGCCCAGCCCGGCTCCGGTGGTGCTTGCCTCACCTCCAGGACGGGTCCGGGAGCCCGGCCGGGCAGGAAGGGGGGGGCGAGAGTTATCCTGGCTGCCGCGGAGGGAAGGGGAATGAGAAGGGAGAGCAGATCCAGCGGGTGGGTGGGAACCGAGGGCAGGCAGTGGGGATAATCCACAGGCCCGGCACCGGCCTCCCGCTCCGCGGCGGCGTGTAGGGGTTTCCCAGCAGCACGGCCCCGGCGGAGCCTCCCTGGGCCCGGCCGCCGGCGGGTGGTGCGAGCAAGGGAGGAACCAGGTCTCCCTCTCCATCCCTTTCTCCATGCAGCTGCTTTCCATTCCCCAGCGCTCCCTCCCCTCTCGTAAAGGGAGAGGCGCTTCCCGARTTTCCCCGTCCAAGCCGGCCTCGCCGACGGTCCGCTCGGACCCGGCGCGCCAGCGCGGCAGCCGCGGCACCTCCCGCCCGG